>NC_134410.1:126623426-126929051 GCF_038048845.1 Mixophyes fleayi | reverse complement strand
AAAGCACAAAGATACACACAAAACTTTGCACACAATTACACGTATCTGACAGTTACACAGAATCACACAATGACACATTTTACAGTTACACACATTAGATAGACTGTTACACAATCACAGAGAAAGTTATACATACTAGAAAGAATGTTACACACAATCACACACAGTTACACATGATGACACAGAAAGTCACACATATATATTAGACAGAACGTTACACACATACAGAAAGTCACACATGTCAGACAGACCGTTACACACATACAGAAAGTCACACATATTAGACAGAACGTTACACACATACAGAAAGTCACACATATTAGACAGACCGTTACACACATACAGAAAGTCACACATATTAGACAGAACGTTACACACATACAGAAAGTCACACATGTCAGACAGACCGTTACACACATACAGAAAGTCACACATGTCAGACAGACCGTTACACACATACAGAAAGTCACACATATTAGACAGAACGTTACACACATACAGAAAGTCACACATGTCAGACAGACCGTTACACACATACAGAAAGTCACACATGTCAGACAGACCGTTACACACATACAGAAAGTCACACATATTAGACAGAACGTTACACACATACAGAAAGTCACACATATTAGACAGAACGTTACACACATACAGAAAGTCACACATATTAGACAGACCGTTACACACATACAGAAAGTCACACATGTCAGACAGACCGTTACACACATACAGAAAGTCACACATATTAGACAGAACGTTACACACATACAGAAAGTCACACATGTCAGACAGAACGTTACACACAGAAAGTCACACATACTTTCCTGCAGTCTAGTTGCAGTAAATGTGAGAAGTATTTCCCTGCAGCAGCGACGAGCCCACCTCACCCTCAGAAAGCCCCCCGCACTGGGGATTACACGGAGGGAGCATACTTGCAGCTCAGGGGAACTTCCTCATGTCATGGTGAAACGGAGGTTAGAGAGTTGGAGACAGAGGAAGCTGATCTGAGCTGTTATCCTGGCCTCCGAAATCACAACACAGGAAACCCAGCCAGCCAATCAGACGCTGGCATCTCCACAGACACGCCCCCTGCCAGAGAATTGAATTGTTCTCCTCCTCCTCAGATACAATGTATCCATTTATACAGATCTCTTGCTGGCTCGCAGCCCTGTATGTAACATAGTGCCCGTCCACAGACTCACTGGATGCAGGCTGACAAGGCAATCACACTGCTTACACTAATTGGTCTCAGTGGAAGGTGCAGGAGGGATATATGCGCTCATTAAACTCTGTGTCAGTAAACAGTGTGATGCAATTATACATCTGTGACACAATGCAATGTCTGCTTATAGCGGAGATATAGAACGTACAGTTATCTTACTAAGCAATGCAATTCCAACTTTCTGACACTTAATCTGCCACAATACATACATACAATTAATACACAAACTGAATTAAATGCAATATTTCTCTACATACAGGGAAATACTGTCTGCTTCAGCTTCTGGACAGCTTTATTTTTACATTGCAATTTAGAGTTGAGCTAGGACACGCTCCACTGCCAACTCTAGAATCTGTTTACACATTTTAAATTTGCCCCCCAGCAGTGCAAAGTGGTTTTGCCAAAGTTACAATTGCACTTTCTACCAGTATTTACTCTATAAGAGGCCCTGGAGGTGGTTAACAGGGAGTGTAAGAATTCAGGGCCGAATTTACAGTTCAGAAGGTTGGAGACGGGTTGGGAGGGAGCGTGTCCTAATTAGATCGCAGTGTAACAACAAAGCTGCCCGGTATTTTCCCTGCATACAAAAAATAATTAAAGCATTTGCAAACTCCTATCTCTAAGTGAGATCCTTCGTGCTTAGCCACAGTGCTGAAATCACAGACTAATTTACCAGGACATAAAACTAATCAGTAAGGTGACTTGTTGGTAGGAGTTACAACACCTTTCTGTATATTGCACCACGTTATTACAAAGGCTCCTTTGTCTATTTATTGCTTCATCGTGGCTACAGACTATTATAAGTGGGCTCATGTCAGGGAAGGGCTGACAGAGGGGGTACGAGGGCCGTGGAGCCGGTTGTTTTTACACAGCTCCCTCACCTGGCTTTGTAGCCATTTACTGATATTTACAACCAATACAAGAAGCCATACAGTGTATTTCCATAGCCCAGATTACAGCTGCCAGGCCATCATGACCCACATGTATCTATACCCGCCTATTACTGTGACTGGTGTATTTGGGAGAAGGGTCACCTTACTTACAGCCCAGCCCAAACACCGCCATGCCTCCTGTGATTTGTTGGCCAATACAGAACAACCTAGGCTGCACCCAGGACACGGCGCACACACTTACATGTCTGGGATCCCATGGGCTGAGAGCCTCTAGGTGGCGCTGCAGCTCCTCGATCTCTCGATGTTTCTTGTCTATCTCGCTCCGCTGACGATCCATCTGCTCCTCCAGCTCCTGAGCTTCCTGACGCAGCTGATTCAGGAGTTGGATTTTGCTGCCAAGTTGTTGCCGAAGTTTTTCTTTTTCCGCCTCTGAAATCTTTTCAGAAAATAGACACAGTTTCACCATCTTGAGCACATGGTACTTCCAATCTCTACTAGCAGGTGACTTTATGTGTTAGGATTATCCAAGTTATAGGTCGGCAGGTGTCAGAAGAACAGTTATCACTGTGCAAGTTCATTCTGACGTAGAATGAACATCAGTGCTGGGGAGCTGGTCTGGTAAAATAAAATATGTGTCAACATTTCTGTAGTAATTTTTTTCACAAGAACACAGATGGTCAGATGGCTGCAGTGCACCAGTTACGTGTAATTCACAGATCTGGAGGAGGACAAGCAGGGGAGAGGGAAGGGACAGTCAGGAGAGGGGAGAGGATGGCAGGGGAGAGGTGGGAGTGAGAAGGAAACACGAAGAGTTATACGTAGGGGGCAGGCAGGAGAAGCAAGAGGACTACATTGAGGGTCAGGTCTGCCAAAGGGGAGAAACAGGAAGGGGAGAGGCGAGGGAGACACAGGCGGGAGAGGGGAGGGGAGAGGCGAGGGAGACACAGGCGGGAGAGGGGAGGGGAGAGGCGAGGGAGACACAGGCGGGAGAGGGGAGGGGAGAGGCGAGGGAGACACAGGCGGGAGAGGGGAGGGGAGAGGCGAGGGAGACACAGGCGGGAGAGGGGAGGGGAGAGGCGACGAGGGACACAGGCGGGAGAGGGGAGGGGAGAGGCGACGAGGGACACAGGCGGGAGAGGGGAGGGGAGAGGCGACGAGGGACACAGGCGGGAGAGGGGAGGGGAGAGGCGAGGGACACAGGCGGGAGAGGGGAGGGGAGAGGCGAGGGACACAGGCGGGAGAGGGCAGGGGAGAGGCGAGGGACACAGGCGGGAGAGGGCAGGGGAGAGGCGAGGGACACAGGCGGGAGAGGGCAGGGGAGAGGCGAGGGACACAGGCGGGAGAGGCGAGGGACAAAGGCGGGAGAGGCGAGGGACAAAGGCGGGAGAGGCGAGGGACAAAGGCGGGAGAGGCGAGGGACAAAGGCGGGAGAGGGGAGGGGAGAGGCGAGGGACACAGGCGGGAGAGGGGAGGGGAGAGGCGAGGGACACAGGCGGGAGAGGGGAGAGGAAAGGGACAGGCCGTAGAGGCGATAGGACTACATTGAAGATCAGGTCTGCCAGAGGGGAGGAACAGGGAGACGAGCCATACATAGGGGCAGGCGGGAAAGGGGTTAATACACAGGGCAGAGGGAGAAGTACACACACACACACACACACAATAGGATATGCAGGAGAGTAAGCAGCCAGAGAGGCTGTGATGGAATGAAGAGAAATGAAGGATAACAAGGGGCGATGGATGTCGGCCAGAAAGTACAGAGTCTACAGTATGTAGTGAGTGTAGGATGCCATCTAGAGCAGTGTGTACACATTGTATGTATCCAATATAAAGGAGGCTATTAACAAAATGACCGCAGTTTCCCCGACAGTATTTATTACCAGGAGCTGAAAGCACCAATTACTTTTCGGAAACTGTGCCCCCTGTGAAGAAATCTTGCTTGACAATACTAAGGAAACATTCTGAATTCAATCGAATTAAAAGCTTAATCCAATGAGATCTATGCTCTACATAGAGAATCCGCTGTTCAGTGCAACTCTGCACAATGGACTTGTTCCAAATAGTTCAGTTAACAACACAATCACTTCCAGACTGCAGGGCTCATGTTACAGATGTTGTTTTCTAGGATTACAAAGTTTCTTTGACACGATCCACCCACCTTCCTCTGAGCAACGTTCTCTTCTAACTCTTTCAGCTCCTCCGTCGCTTTTAGTATCTGCTGCTCAGCGTGAACGATTGCCTGGCGCAGTTCGGATAATCTTACTTGCGCTGATGAAACAAAAAGTAAAAACTGAGTCTCTAAACCCCAAAAATTCCTTCTCAATACTCTAAATGCAAGGTGTAAATGATCAGTGACCTGGGTTACATGTCAGGAATATAATTCAGTATGGTGTAATACAACTGCTGCCCTCTAGTGGTGGCATATATTGCCCTGCAACGTTCATTGCCTATTTGATTTTACCTGCTTGGACATTTTTCTCCTTTTCGTTCAGGTCCACATCGAGAGTTGTGTTAATCCTGGCCCTGATTTGTTGATTTTTAATTTGGTCGTCGCCATCCAACTCGATCTTTCCCACCTGCATCTGTTGGGCGTGATCTGCTATAAAAACTTCCTGGGCGTACAGGTTCCTCTTATATCGGGCTTTACCAATGTACGGACTTTCCCCAGGAGCATCCTCGGCATCTACTTCCTAAACATGAGCGAAGTCTGTATGAATACTCAAAGTGTACAATGCCCGCTTTGTTTTACAATAGGGATAAACGGTCCATTCATCACATTTTGGTGCTGCATAATTCAAACAGTCGATATGAGCTAAAGTACATCTGTTATATTAACAGAGATGTAACCCACAGCGACCAAGCAGACACTAACGGCTAATCTCTGATTGCTTGCTATGGGTTATAACAACTTTTTGTTCACATGTTCATAACTATTTGTATATTGAAAGTAGGCAGTGTTTCTTTCAGGAATATTTACAATTTTAGCCTGTTGTGCAGCTAGCCCCTCCCTAATGTCAAAGACTCATTATGCAAATGAGCGATGAAGACATTCAGCCGCTCTGCGAGAACAGTTTATTGTAAGGACACATTCATGTCTGGAAACGGGGGGTAAATGTTACCTCTGAAGTCATATATCCCATTGGCTCAAACTTGGCATCAATCTTGTAGAAAGCCAACTCTTGTTCCAGCTCGTACTGTTTTTGGCAAGCCCGCGTCAGCTCCAGTGTTTTCTGCTTCAGCTACAATGAGAAGACACGTGTTACTGCTCTGCTGTTGCTGTGCCTGGGAATAAACACAGCACCGACACACGCACAGGACCATGAACACAGCGCAGTACACGTGACATACACACGAACAATCACATGAAGGCTCTTTAGTGGGGAATATAGAAACAGCGGGACTCCCAGGCTTGTATTACCACTGTTCTGCTTGTTGACAGAGAGACGGGGCTCAAATAACTTAAATATTAATACAGCGGTGTGACCGTTAGTAACAATCATAATGAAACTGCATACAGACAGTTCCACAAATTAAAGAGAAAATATGAAACCGGGACTTGGGTAATCGTATATATATTATAAAGCCTCCATATAGCACCAATGAGATATTGTGCTAGCTGGCGTACTACTGGGACTTGTAGTTCCATAACACAATCATCTAACTAGCGAGAGAGCCCATCATGTGAGCTCTAGTAACATTGTACCTCGCACACAGCATGCAGACTGTCTCCCATAGGGTGCATACCGCAGAACTGATGGAGGAAAATAGTACAGAAAATAAATTCTGAGCTCACAGTGAATGAGAATTCATGCAGATACAAAGCAATTCACAAAACGTCTCACTCGTCATGCAGCAAGGACATGCTACGTGGAGACAACGATCCGGGGGAACTACCTTTATAGAGGTGCACCGGCGGAGAGGGAGAGAGGCTGGAAGGAAGGAAGAAGGAATCAGGACAGACAGATGGTTAGAAGACATAGAAGGGAGAGATCTGACAGTACAGTAACACCGGAGCGCTCTCTTATTCCACACTAGGATGTTGCAGCGAATCATTACCGGGCTTGTTGGTAAATGAGGCAAGAAGATGGGTGCAGACCACAGTCATCTTCTGACCCCGCAGGAAGTGATCCTGCTCGTTGGCCCCAGGGCCTGAATGGTAGAATCTCATCTTATTTGGCCCTTATGTGGCCCATTCGGATACTGTTCCCAGTGATGAGCAGCAGGACCCACATGTGCTTGGCGTAACTTGTAGGGCAGGCAAATCAATGTCACGATCTCTGACCATTTAACAAGCCAGGTGTACAGTTCATGGAAATCTGGTATAGACTCTCTCATCCTAATTTCTTCCAAGAACTGATAATTGGAACTTTAAACTACAACTCTCACTAGCCTCATACAAGAACTATAGGCCACAGGCTGGAGAGGTAACGGGTCTCTTGTCAATAGACCGGTGAATTTACTCACAATTCCATCTTACAGTATTTAAAGGAAACCTATATAAACTTGTAGTAACATTCACGTCTACTGTAGTATCAGGTAAATGTCAGAACTGAAGAAACGATTCATACAGGAATAGTATTTATTAAAGAACACAGCACACTGCAGTTTATGGAGAATTAGGCTGGATAATGGCTTTCACTTTCATTGTCTTTTGATAGGTCAACATTTCGGGGACACTTTGGGCCCGATTCAAATTCACACGAAACTCGCGCTTTAAAAAACCCCAAACAAAAACAAAAAAGAACACATACAGATCCGACTACAAGATACACACAAGCGTATGTACAATAAAAGGTCACAACAGAACGCATACAAAAATTATAAAATAAATGAACCATATAACCATTAATAAAACTATAGCTGGTTTTAAAAAAAAAACCCCATCAAATACAAAAATCAGAATGTTATTAATGCCTACAGTACACACAATGAGTTTTCATGGTCTATCTTCCTTGCATACACATGTTCTGTGACAGCTAGTAGCACGCATACATGTAATTTTCCATAAAAAGACCGTGTCGGTCATCACTATCAGTCGGCACAGACACCTGCGCTGTAGCTGGTACAAATAATACAGCTGAAGACAAGAGCACTTCCGAAAAACGTAGGATTAGCATCGGCCTCATCTACGTCGCCATGCCCTTACTTTATACCGCCTACCACTTCTTACTCCCGTTCTGCCCCTCAAGTCGTAGGTAGTTGCAAGTGTCATTTGCGTTGCAATTACGTTCATGGGCGTGTCCAGAGCTATATCACGCAAGATTTGGCATGCAAAGGGACTTACGCCCGAAACATGAATCAGAACCATTAGGTTTTCTTTAATTGTATTATATGCTTATATCAGCCCAGGCGATTCCTTAGGCCTGGGGATAGTACTAATTGATATTCAGCACCGCCCAGCAGATGTGTGCAGGGGACTCATCAGTACGCAGTGAGCGCACGATAAATACAGACGCTCGCAGTTACCGGATGCCGGGCATTGCTGAGAGAGACGTGGCCGCTGTGTGATGAGTCAGCTCCTCAACTAAATCTGTCCTCTCCTTATACAGTTACTCTACAGGTAACACTTTGTACCCAAGAACTCCAACCTCACACAAAGATATATGTCCAAATCTGTGTATGTAAATGTATAAAAACACCCGAACGTAGTCACAGATAACACAAGGATGGCATGCAGAAGTATCACCCCCATGCGTCACAGTGCGAGAAATAGAATCACTAACTGACTGGTGTGTGTCAGGGATGCAAAAAAACTTCTTTGGGATTAAATAAAACCCCGAAATTATTCTGATTGTGTGTGATAAAAATACATCATCTTTTTCTTAATAAAAAAACGATACCGGAGGCCCAGTTACAAGTCCTCAGAGGCGCCTTCCAATGCTTGGTAAACGCAGCTCGGGGCCCTATGGAGAATGCACCCACAGCAGAGCCGGATTTACCACTAGGCAACCTAGGCAATTGCCTAGGGCCCAGCAGTTCCCAGAGGGCCCTCCCAGGGCTGGCGGTGAGAACACCCTTTAAAAATGGGCCGCTACTTATAGGCCAGTACTATATGCTTGCCCCCCGGGCTAAAGTCTGCCAGCCAGCCCCTGAATAGGGGTATATGTTATGCTAAAAAACTATAGTGCTATGGATTTTTTCAGGGAAGGGGCCCCAAACCAGTATCTTGCCTAGGGCCCCATGAGGTCTAAATCCGACTCTGACCCACAGTACACACGTGTTTATGTAAAGCACACAAGTAATGGTCCACGTACATGTACTGCGGGCGTATTGTGAGGAGCTTAATAATGATAGACCTCCTTGGTGCAAAATGTCTAAGGTATAGGGGGGTCACCTTTATCCTTTATTCACATTTACAAGGGAGCGCAGACAATCATACCCCCTTTTTCGTATTGTGAGGGGCGTCCAAGCTCCTTTACCTCCGCATGATTGAGTGGGCTGTAAGACGGCCCCCGGCTGATGGGGTCTGATCACACATAGAGGATACTGAGAGTTTATCCAATATCAGCCCAAGTTGTACAGAAACCGAACACTGGAAATCAGATTTAAAGTTCTGTGCATCCCTAAAATAAAAGTTCATACAATGCATCACACCAAGGTAACACTACTCGCATCACAGCAATCTCCCCTTTTTGTGTGAAATGAAGGAATCGAATGAAGCAGATTAGATCCTGAATGCATGAAAAACAAAAACAAAACTATTAAAATCATCAGCCAAATAGTATGAAATCTGCTATTCCTAATTATAATCGTTATAAGAAGTGAGCTCTTCAGTTCAGTGTCACTGTGACATGAACGCAAAGAGATTGTGTGGGATCTGGGGAGAAGAGCTGACGCTCAGTACCTTATTTTAGGTAAAGGTAAGAAAATGCCGCTGACAGGGCAGTTTAATTATTGACTTGGAGTGTGGGACGAACTCTTAAAGGACAATGAAGGAAAGCAATAAATAAATTACATCACCCCCCTATATATCAGTGGTTTAATATCTCTCCTCTTGGACAGAAAAAAACACAAAAGCTGGATTAATAGTTCTGTGTATCCCTAAAAAATAAAAGTTAATACAATGGTATACTCTGATAAAGCAAGCAGCGAAACGCGCGTCGTACATCTGATCTTTAAACCACCTAGACTAGCCAGAACCAAATTCAATCTAGTCAGTTAGCTAGTCTAACAGGGGATGGATTAATAGGCTGACAGGGGATTGCTCGTTCACGCTGCTAGTCCACTTCAACGGCAGTGGATCTAGCTGTTGTGTGGACTGTTACCACTAGCAGCAGTTATTAATAGCTGAAGGCAGCGCTGTAGAATGAAAACGTATACAAAACCAATATCTTTACCATCATAACAATGGCAGCTACAGAACGCCAGTGTTTTGTGTTCAGCAACAGTCTATCTAGTACAAACTTTTCAGAGTACTGCATTTAGTTAATCTCCAGCCTATATAGACAATACCCCATAGGTGAACATAATTGGACAAGTTAACTGGAATTAATATCAAATTGGCTTGTCTAGTCTGCTATGATGAAATAACTATACTATACCATGCAGCATCTTTCTTAAAGTTCATTGTTACACAATTGAATAAACATTATATGTGTCTTGTGATCACTTGGTGAGGACTGGTAGATAATCTACCATTTTAGCAACACTTTTTTTTATCCTTTCCACGTTTTTAAATATTCCGCTCTAAGTTTACAATCTGGACCAAGGAAATATTTTAATAATACTAATAAAGGAATAAGTTTTAATAATTCTGTCCTCTGAATCACAGAGGGCCCCACATAGACCAATCTCCTTTTTTTCCCTCTAGGAAAGTGTCTTCTAATGTTCTGGGAACACCAACCGATCTCTATTACTGAATGAAATGTGGTTATACAATTATTTGAGATTGTGATTACCTAGGGCGGAGACACCTTTTCTTTTTTGTTGAATCTGGGTTTAGATTTATACCTTAATAAATATAAAGATACACAATATTCAGCTAATCTGTGGTTGTCTATCCTCTTGGGATGACGAAATATATAACAATCAATCCAAAGCGAAAAACTATTCTGCTCATTATAAAAGTAATATTCTGATGACAAGCCGCGATATATTACAAGTCACAGTATTAGTAAGAGAGCGATAGATTAATCCACCGCAGTAAGCCGTATTAAGGGGCCACTTACGATCTCATTCTTGGTGTCCATCTCTCGTCCAAGCTCCTTGTAACTCTTCTTGTGCTGCTGTGCCTCCTGCCTCAGAGATTTGTTCATTTCATCCTGGTTCTGAAGCTCGTTAACGACCTTCACCTTCTGACTCTGCAACTCTTCCATCTCTCGGATCTTTTTCTCCAAGTCTCTCTCTAGTTTTTCTACCTCTTCTGCAACGACAACAGCTCTGTGTTAGCACAGATTAGTGTAAGGATTTAAAATGTTGGGAGGATTCATTTATGCAGCTATAAATTCTAGTGATATCACTTTTTATGTTGTGTGTGTGTGTGATCACCAATCGGTACAGGGTACTTTTGTTACCTAGGAGACTGCAAGCCTATCCGTGAGACTCAGGCTTACGCACTTACCCCGAGATGATGCAAGAAAGAAAATCACTGCCCCACTTGTAAAAAAAATTGAAGTGGTCTGCTTTCATTAAGGGGATGAGACAGAAATCAATATTGTAACAACTGGTAAAGACAGGTGCACAAAATAGCGATAAACGATATAATACACAACATTCTAAAAACATCAAACCAATGAACAATTTATATAACCATGTATAGATGTTCAAATGATTAAATCAAAGAAATCACTTTGACTCTGAGGACGCTAAAATTATACAGTGTAAAACAGTTAAATAGCCATTTACTAGTTCCAAACAGTGCCGTGTCTTTCCAAATCTTTTATACACCATAGTTTTCTTATAGAAACTTAAAAAGTAAGTGGTCAATCCGCTTTTATAAAGGAATAAGCATATATTGTATATATTACTTTGAGAAAGAACGAATGTTATCTCATTAACATGTTCAGTAATGGGTAAATGTGTCAATCAAATTTTGTTCTAGACCGACCAGTCGACACAGAAGGGAAAAAAAAATTAAGAGGAGATCTAAGAAAATTATCTTGTCTGTAGAAACGTCTACAGGAAATGGACAGTTTCAGAATTCTGCCCGATATCTATGTATTTTGGCACTAATGATCCTGCAGTATAAACTCTTACCTATATTAAACCGGTCGTGCGCTTCTTGTCTCTCCTGGTTTACGATTGGTTGTCCATCCAGAGAATTCAAACAGCGCAAGTGGAAAACGGTGTATAGTCGGTAATGGGGAAGATTCGCAACTGGATTATCAGCCAGGAAGAGCGACGTTAAGTCCTTTAAGGGCTTCAACCGAGATACATCCTGCAACTATGGGAACATAATACAACAGGCGGTGAAAGTAGACAAAATGCTGAGTATATTAAGCCACATAGAGCTCTCCACTCCTTAAATATTAAGGAATATCTACTATATATTTGCGTGTTTACACCACCATCATTATTTGAACCACTTACTGAAGAAATCTTATTCTGTTTCAGATTTAAGGTGCTCAGAGCCTTCATCTTCTTTCCGACCCAAGCCGGGACGTGCTCAATCTCATTCCCACACAGGTTCAGCTTCTGCAGGCTGTGCATATGCTCCAAGCCTTCAATTTTGCTGCAATAAATCATAAATCCCACATCAGCGATCCGCAGAAACTCTCAGCTGCGGCGGATCTGGGAAGCGCTCTATACAGTAACAGACTGAGTAACGGGTACAATATTCTGCATCAATGCACATTTGTGAGAAAATGACCCAATGTCATGGAAATTCCTCAAAGAAACCGGACAAAGAAATAGAAGTCATAGGAGGATTTGGCTACTTACTGTGGGGATATCAACGTTAAAAAGATAAAGATCTGGCTCCCTGCATATCTTGTGGCACCCCTCAAAATAGTTTAATGAACCCTTGTTTTATATTAAAAATTTTAATTATATCTGACGGGAAAAAACAACAACAATATACCACTTATCTTTCACTAATATAATTATTCTTCCCAGAAAATGTTGCCAGCCGGGTGGCATTAAAAACCACTAGTAAGAAGAAACATAAACGACTGAATTTGCCTGTACCTGATCCTGTTGTGGGACAAGTTCAGTTCCCGTAGTCTGGTCAGTTTATCCAGCTTCTCAATCTTCTCGATCAGGTTATTGCCGAGGTTCAATAATTGAAGCCTCTCACATTTATCCAGGCCCTCTATAAACTACATAAGAGATCCTACGGTCAGTACAGACATCAATGTGAAAGGATAACATCTGGCTCTCGCTACGATTCAACAGCGCATTATAAAACATCTATGTGGCGCACAGACAATTAGTATTAATATATCTTATACCATTTTTTAATTATTATTGTTTATTTATATAGCGCCACCATATTCCTTAGTGCTGTACAGAGAATATATGTCATTAACATCAGTCCCTGACCGACTAGAACTTATAGTCTAAATTCCCCAACACAGGCAGGCAGACACGCAGGCAGGCAGACACGCGGGCAGGCAGGCAGACACGCGGGCAGGCAGGCAGACACGCGGGCAGGCAGGCAGACACGCGGGCAGGCAGGCAGACACGCGGGCAGGCAGGCAGACACGCAGACACACAGGCACTAGAGATATATTTTGTCAGCAGCCATTTAACCTACCAGTATGTTCTTGGTGTGGGAGGAAACACAGACACAGGGAGAACATTTCAATACTATTCCTATAGGAAAACCAACCTTGAATTTCTTGCCCCCTTCCTTAGACAGAGAGAGATTCAAGGAGTTTACAAATGCAAAGTTTTCTTGTTTAGATAGTTTCTGGATTAAAGCTTCAGTGATATAGCGGACTCCTGGGTCATCTGTTCATTCGAAAAGAGAAGAGAGAAAGAGAGAAAGGATTAGTTTGTAGTCGTCATGTAGAGGTAATAAGGTGGTTTATGGAAAGGGGAGCACGCTACATAATATGGTGAAATTCACCAGCGCAGACGTTAGACAAACGCTGTTGATGGATGAGTATTACTTAGTCCAACAAACTCTATTATCATTAGAGAAACTGTTATTAGTTCACAGAAAGCAGATTACCTTTTCTGTGTCACAGTGTTTAATTACGTCTCTCCAAACGGAGAAGGGACTGGAAGCAGCAATTATGAATAAATACCCCCAAACAGGCTAAACCTGTAGGGACCCAGAAGATAAGAAAACTGCTCAATATTTCCTCCAGTTTTGTGGTTGAGAGTGATACAAGTATTTTAGGGAGGGAGGAGGTGGTGACAATGTCAATATGCTTCATCCCGTAAACCCCAACCTCTCACCTTTATCTATTTCATACTCTGAAAGGTCACTCTCCTCGGTTACATCAAGGTTCTGGCTGGCGATGGATGTGTACGAGGTGGGGGCTCGAGGCTTCATGGTAGAAGTTGGCGACCTCATGTTTGGACTTCTGAAGTTTTTCTTCATTGTACAGAATTGAGCTGCTCATGCAGGACAATCTGGAGAGAGAAACAACACACACAAACGTCTACAAACATGCATCACATAAGTGCATTGTATTCTTATTTCACTATAGTCACAGGGCAAGCTGTTGACGCCACTAGTATGTGGCTAGTAAAAATCAGGGGGTAAATGTATCCTTTACAAGCCATCGTCCCTTTAAATTTTAGCTACGAAGACGCCGATCTCCCGCGAGATTAAAAAACCGGGGTATGATACATTTACCCCCAGGTTTGTTTGGGTGGGATATTGACCTGCAATTTACAACTTAGCAGGTGCTGTACCATATATTCTACAGCTCTTTACAGCTCATATTTAATCATTCTTATCAGTCCCTGCCCCAGTGGAGCTTACAATCTATATTTCCTACCACACACACACTAGGCTTAATTTTGTCATAAGCCAATTAACCGACTAGTATGTCTTTGAAGAGTGGGAGGAAACTGGAGCACACGGAGGCAACTCACAGAAACATGCAAACTCCACACAGACAGGGTTCTGGTTGGGATTGAACCCATGACCCCAGTGCTGTGAGTCAGCACTACTAACCACTGTGCCACACAATATATGTCCTAATCAGAACCCCTCGACTTGAGAATAATCCTTCAAAGCACCTTGTCAGAAGACAGTCAAGGAAATCATTCAATACTTTCTGTGTTCAACTATACATAACGCTATTGATAAATGTACATTTTCCTTCTGGAACAAAAGTTGGTGACACGATACGGATGAAGTAGAATTTATTGCAGTAAACAGATCGCTGCTGCCAATAATGGGATTTTTGGAAATCGCATGAACATTCAAAGCTGTCCACATACAGCCTTCTCCATCTTCTCCTTAAGGCAAGATGAACCGTTCATCACAAAACTCTACGCCAACTGCGGTCTCAGAGGTGACCCACGATTCAATGACAGGACCCCAGTATATTATATCACAGCATCATTCCAGCTCACAACACAGAACTATTTCTAATCGTCAACGGATATATACATGCCGATTCGTGTGTACATGATTTGCCCAACATCCTTCCATCGTTTACACAGATTTTTAATCCGGTTATAAAATGAAACGATACGATGTGCTTTGGAAGAATAAAACATGATCATGGGATTGGCAGGATAATCAGGTGAAAAACCTGTAGTGTGTGCCCAGCTTAACCTAATAAACTTTTTCTATGTGAAACACTGAAGATAAAAGAAGTTGAACAATAGTCTGAAAGGTCGGCTCCTCTCATATCAAACACTAAGCAATGAGCAACAGATTACTATCAGTCAGGTGGAAGGTGACGGTCTTGTTCTACAACCTTCCGAAGTGCACACAGGTCAAACACGAACACTTACCATGGATAGGATCCAGGACAATAAGTATAGTGTGTGCGACAAGCGACACAAGCCAAACAAAAGCAAACTCTTAACTACCCTCCACTTCCTTCCTCTTTGCAGAATGTTGAACACTCCGAGTTAGTAAGAGACGTGCGGCTTCTTCTGTACTTCCTTAATCTATTCACGTTATTTATTCACGCAATGTACACACTAGTAAACAAATAAACATTTCTGCTCTTTTTACTCCAATCACGTTCTGATTTCTGGGATCATTAAGGGCGTCAGGTAACATCCTGATACAATGTTATCACACATGATATATAAAAGGTGTTGGGTTACACTGAAGAAACCTTTCATTACTATATTCTAGATTAGTCAGCACATTCTATATTTGTGTTTATATATTCCATTGTTTTACAACACAAGGTAGAAAAACTAATATTGTAACTTAAAAGAGAACAGACAAGCAGCAAACTATAACAAATCATCTTTACAATTATCAAATAAGTTTGAGACATAAAATAGAATTGCAATACATTAAAATGACAATAAACATTTTGATTTTCAATTTAACAATTAAATACCATTACCTGCACTGTAGATATGCGGAGCGGAGGGGGTTAAAGCTTTCTGATGTGTATAAATCTAGGACTAGAGGGGCAACAATGACACATGCCACTCTGAGGGTGTGAGATACTAGTTGTAGTATAAGTCAATATTAGTGATGATAGAAGGACAGACAGCAGTGATAGTACAGTGTCAGTATTAGGGATATATAATATATATAATAAGAGGGGTATAGGGTATATCTGTACCTGGGCACAGCAGCAGTGATAGTACAGTGTCAGTATTAGGGATATATAATATATATAATAAGAGGGGTATAGGGTATATCTGTACCTGGACACAGCAGCAGTGATAGTACAGTGTCAGTATTAGGGATATATAATAAGAGGGGTATAGGGGTATATCTGTAACTGGACACAGCAGCAGTGATAGTACAGTGTCAGTATTAGGGATATATAATATATATAATAAGAGGGGTATAGGGATATATAATAAGAGGGGTATAGGGATATATAATATATATAATAAGAGGGGTATAGGGATATATAATAAGAGGGGTATAGGGATATATAATAAGAGGGGTATAGGGATATATAATATATATAATAAGAGGGGTATTGGGGTATATAATATATATAATAAGAGGGGTATAGGGATATATAATATATATATATATAATAAGAGGGGTATAGGGATATATAATATATATATAATAAGAGGGGTATAGGGATATACAATAAGAGGGGTATAGGGATATATAATAAGAGGGGTATAGGGATATATAATATATATAATAAGAGGGGTATAGGGATATATAATATATATAATAAGAGGGGTATAGGAATATATAATAAGAGGGGTATAGGGATATATAATAAGAGGGGTATAGGGGTATATAATATATATAATAAGAGGGGTATAGGGATATATAATAAGAGGGGTATAGGGATATATAATATATATAATAAGAGGGGTATAGGGATATATAATATATATAATAAGAGGGGTATAGGGATATATAATAAGAGGGGTATAGGGATATATAATAAGAGGGGTATAGGGATATATAATATATATATAATAAGAGGGGTATAGGGATATATAATATATATAATAAGAGGGGTATAGGGATATATAATAAGAGGGGTATAGGGATATATAATATATATAATAAGAGGGGTATAGGGATATATAATAAGAGGGGTATAGGGATATATAATATATATAATAAGAGGGGTATAGGGATATATAATAAGAGGGGTATAGGGATATATAATATATATATAATAAGAGGGGTATAGGGATATATAATATATATAATAAGAGGGGTATAGGGATATATAATAAGAGGGGTATAGGGATATATAATATATATAATAAGAGGGGTATAGGGATAATATATATAATAAGAGGGGTATAGGGATATATAATAAGAGGGGTATAGAGATATATAATATATATATATATATATATATATATATATATATATATAATAAGAGGGGTATAGGGATATATAATAAGAGGGGTATAGGGGTATATAATATATATAATAAGAGGGGTATAGGGATATATAATAAGAGGGGTATAGGGGTATATAATATATATAATAAGAGGGGTATAGGGGTATATAATAAGAGGGGTATAGGGATATATAATATATATAATAAGAGGGGTATAGGGGTATATAATAAGAGGGGTATAGGGATATATAATATATATATAATAAGAGGGGTATAGGGGTATATAATAAGAGGGGTATAGGGATATATAATATATATAATAAGAGGGGTATAGGGGAGATGTTTGTACCTGGACACAGCAGCAGTGATAGTACAGTGTCAGTATTAGGGATATATAATATATATAATAAGAGGGGTATAGGGGAGATGTCTGTACCTGGACACAGCAGCAGTGATAGTACAGTGTCAGTATTAGGGATATATAATATATATAAGAAGAGGGGTATAGGGATATATAAGAAGAGGGGTATAGGGGTATATTATATATATAATAAGAGGGGTATAGGGGTATATTATATATATAATAAGAGGGGTATATCTGTACCTGGACACAGCAGCACTCAGCAGTTGGAGCTGCCCGCGGTTGTCATGGTGACGGTAGCTGCGGCCTCCTCCTATCACCCTCCGCGGGCTGGATTTGGGAGGAGCCCGGGACACAGGTCCAGACAAGCGGCCCCGGTAGAGGGGAGTGAGCAGGGTCTCTAACAATACGGGCACTGTATGATACAGACCCACAACACGGAGCGGGGGGGTTACCGGGACATGTGCGCCGCCATCTTGGAAGGGGGATGTGGCATCATCTGACAGGAGAGGTCCCTAGGCCAGGCCGCGCCCACTTCGGGGTGTTATCTGGGAGCCCGGGCCTGCCCTGAGCTGTCACCCACTGCGTGGTCTGTGTCCATAACCTCAGCCTATCCCCCTGACTCAGTACACGGACATAACATTATAACCACTGACAAGTGAAGTCAATAACAGAGCAGCCAGTTAGTGAAGTTGATGTGTTGGAAGAAGGACACATGGTCCTGTGTAAGGATCTGAGCGACTGTGCAAAGGCCAAACTGTGATGGGTCGACGACTGGGAACGTGACTACAATGGGCACATGAGCGCCAGAACTGGTCCGTGGCAGAAGGTGGCCGGTCTGAGGAATCACGTTTTATTTTACATCATGTGGACGGCCGGGTGCGTCCTTTACCTGAGGAAGAGATGGCACCAGGATGCGCTATGGGAAGAAGGCGACGGAGGCAGCGTGATGCCCTGGACCACTGTTCCCCAACTCCAGTCCTCAGGGCCCCCTAACAGTGCAGGTTTTCCAGGTCACAAATGTAATAATTACACCACCTGTGGATCTTTCAACATGTCTCAGTAATGATTACACCTGTGCTCCAGCAAAGAGATATGGAAAACATGCCCTGTTAGGGGTCCTGGGGACTGGAGTTGGGAAACACCGATCTGGACAATGTTTGCTGGAAATTTGGGTCCTGGCATTCATGTGGATGTTACTTTGACACGTACCATTTACCTAAACATTACTGCAGACCAAGTACACCCCTTCATGGCAGCGGTATTCCCTGATGGCAGTGGCCTCTTTCAGCAGGATGATGCGACCTGACATACTGCTAAAATTGTTCAGGAACGGTTTGAGGAACATGACAGAAGGTGTTGATTTAGCCTTCAAATTCCCCAGATCTCAATTCGCTGGAAAAACCAGTCTGAGCCATGGATGCCCACCTCACAGCTTAAAGGATCATCTGCTAACGTCTAGTGGCACGAGTGGGACCTACGCAATATTAGGCAGATTGTTTTAATGTTGTGGAGGATCCTTGTGTGTGTATGTGTAATATATATATATATATATATATATATTATGCAAACTGAATAAACAGAGGAGAAATCTAAATCAAATCAATATTTGATATGGTCCACCCTTTGCCTTCAAAACAGCATCAATTTTTCAAGGTACACTTGCACACAGGGAGGTTGTTCCAGACATATTGGAGAACTAACCACAGGTCTTTTGTGGATGTTGGCTTGCTCAAATCCTTCTGTTTCTTTATGTAATCCCAGACAGACTCAATGATGTTGAGATCAGGGGGTAAATGTATGAACATGCGGGTTCTTCAACACCCGCGTGTTCGGCGATTAAATTTCAAGCGGCGCTGCATTGTAAAGGGAAGTTTCCCTTTACAATGCAGCGCCGCTTGAATTTTAATTGCCGAACATGCTGAACACGCGGGTGTTGAAGAACCTGCATGTTCATACATTTACCCCCAGGACTCTATGGGGTTCCCTCTCCAGCCCTTACAGCCAAATATTTTAAAGTTTGACTCATCAATCCAGAGCACCTGCTGCCATTTTTCTGCACCCCAGTTCCTATGTTTTTTTGTGCATATTTGAGTCGCTTGGCCTTGTTTCCACATCGAAGGTTGGGTTTTTGGCCGCAATTCTTCCATTAAGACCACTTCTGGCCACACTTCTCCCAACAGTAGATGGGTGTACCTGGGTCCCACTGGTTTGTTACAATTCTGAGCTTAACGGCTGGAAAGCAGTACAATAAGCAGTGTATGAAGGCAACAGTGAAGCATGGTGGACGCGCACTTTGTCCTGATTTGATAATTTGAAAAGTTGGGAGCGGAGAACTAGAAGTGGACCACCATGGCAATATTTTAGGCTTTGTCCCCATGGCCAGTTTTCTTCTTACTCTTACATGGCCATGGGTTGAACCCATGACATAAGAGGGACAGGAAATGTGAAAGTTAAAAGGAGGTGTCCACTCTCATTAGTCTTCTGTTATTCCCATGCACCTGATGTGGTGGGTGCCTCTGTCCAGTGTTAGTAAGCCCATCTGAAGGATTAGTGGGCACTAGATGCACAGTCATCAGTTAAGGTAGCTGAGTCTTTAAATCTCAGAGAATCAAGGGTCTCTGCAGGTTGCAGAACACAGGGACAGAAAACAATAAAGAATGTTTCAGAAAACGCCGTATTAGCGAGTTATCTCCAGTGGAGTGAAGTTTTTCACAGCTGCCTTGTGAAATACATTGCGGCCAATCCTGTTATGAGCAGAGGAGAATTTCTTAGATCTGAAGACGGCACGTTTCCCTTTATATCTGAAAACTATGGCGGACTGTCAGAGCAGGAATGCAATGCAGCCGAGAGAAAGGTCTATAGTACAGATACGGGACAAGCCTTGTGTGAACCTGATGGGGATATAATTCAGCAAGACGCTACATATCTTCTGCTGTAGGCTCAAAGTCAAGCAAGTAACTGGCTCCTCACAATTTTTTTAAATTAAATCTTTTTATTGGAATTTTTCCAGTTTCCAAAACATACAAATGTAAAAAAAAAAATATTCATCAAAAGTCATATAGTCACTCTTCATCTGATAACTGACCAAGGTTGTCCTACTTTGGCCGTAGTGATTGAAGGCTACTAGGTTATATCTGAGGTTGCAGGTTAATGATAGAAGGATGAAAATAATTTCTGTGGTCTCCATTGTTGGTGGATTGTATTCAACAGCGCAATATTACATATACGTACTGCCCTCACAAGTATCACCCCCAGGACATGCCACAACTGTAAAAAATGATAAAACATCATTCTTGGGAGCCCAAATTAATTGCTTAAAGGATTACAAGTGGTTATTCAAACATGACCAATTGTTGCAGTCCTTAATCACTCTAAGCCGTGTTTCTCCTCAAGATTTTTCCTTTACTTCAATATATACTACAAATAATAATGATACATATCTCATAACATTTATCAAGGCAACACCGGGATAAAATATACCCTGTCTGTCAATAAATATAAACAAATATCCATTTTCAGCATGTCATTGTTTATGTTTATAATGTATGTCATTACAGTGGGTAACAATAGCTTTTCACGCTATTTTTGAAGATATTAACGAATATAAAAATATCTTCAACTCCAGATAATTAACTCGGCCCAGCTGACTGCAGTTGGAAAACAAATGTGAAAAGAGAATTAGATCACTGTCAGGAGTCAGCTGCAGAACTGGCAGAGACGACTTTGAAGACAGAAAATAAAATCACAATCATTCTGTCGTGAACAATTACAAGCAGGTTTTATTGGTGCCTGTGTGTACAAGGCCTTCGAGTGCCTCGCTCTATCTTGTTTACGTTGCAGCTGATTAGAAAATTAAATGTCTTGTGCTGTAGACGTTCTGTGTAGAAACAAGATAGACGAATCGGTAAACAGCTGACAATCTGCAGATATGCAGGTGAAGAGAGTGACCAGCAGGTGGAGCTGTTGTATGACAATTATCTTTCCTTTTAATGAATTAGAACCTCTAAATCTCCAGTTGTGTAACTACAAGTCCCAGCATGCTATGTCAGCCAGACACTAAGGGTTCTGTTTATCAAGCCCTAATTCATGCGGAAATGGCTTTTTATACATGGTTTAGGCACAAGACAAATTACAGCATAATACCAGAGTCCCCGTAATACTCAATGAGGACTGCGGTGTGGGTAGATGTTTAGCTTTTTGGAAGTTGACTCGGCGTTGGCCATTCAATCCTATGGGGAAAGCATTGCGGTAGAGGTATCTTTGGTTCCCTTTCCACAGGCTTCCAGCTCTGCCCTGCATTAACTTCGTAAATGCGTTACTTTACGTAAACCTAGGCCAATGATGAGCAGTAAAGACTCCGGGTCAGAACCCTTTAGTTATCAATGGCAAGAAGTCATCACAGGGACACCCTCCCTACATGACTTCAGTAGTAAATGGCCACGTTAATTAATCTTTCTTTCGCCGGCCTCCCTTCAACCCTACCTCCCCTCACTCTTTCCCTCTAACCTCCTCTCTCTCCCCTCTCTCTATCTCTCCGGCCCTCTCCCCCCCATTTGTCTCTCACACTTGGGAGAATAATAATTAATGACTGTGTGCCGTAGAGAGACAGTCATTTTCTAGTAGCACGCCTCTGCCTGCTGGAGATCAGCAGCCATTTTCTTGTAGCATACTGTTGTCACCGATGAACACTGAGGCTACTATCTTGCTGATCGATACAGCTGAGCAATAGTCATTCACTTCTATAGCTGCTCTACCCTGAGAATTGTCTGCACCTATAAACTGTATGTGCAGGGAGCGAGGGACAATGTTTAGTGTGAGAGGCTCGGATTTTGCAATAGGACCAAAGAGCATATGGCTGAACCACTGCTTTTATTTATCCATGTTCTGGCTTTTGTACTTAAAACATTCACCCGCTTGGTACATTGCAAGTTATCACAACATATTATATCCAGACTCATGTGTTTAGACATTTCTTTATTTTTATTTTATAGGGGTTGTGATGGGCCTACATCACCACCCTGTCGTGGGGGTTGCTAGTTTATGGTGTTTGGGCAGATGTCATGCCATCACTGACACCTGAAGCCACTTATGCTTCTGAGTGAGTGGGGTTTGGATGATTTCACAGATAAATCTCACCTCTCAGTTGCAGGGTCTTCAACCAAGTCGTGTTCTCTCTTCAGGGTTGAAGCATGTGGGCAGCACGTTGGCTTAGTGGTTAGTACTTCTGCCTCACAGCGCTGGGGTCATGAGTTTGATTTCCAACCATGTCCTTATCTGTGAGGTGTTTGTATGTTCTCCCCGTGTTTGCGTGGGTTTCCACCCTAAAACATAACAGTAGGTTAATTGGCTGCTATTAAATTGACCTTATTCTCTCTCGTTCTGTGTGTGTGTAAGTCAGGGAATTTAGACTGTAAGCTCCGATGGGGCAGGGACTGATGTGAGTGATTTTTCTGTACAGCCCTGCAGAATTAGTGTATGAATAGCTGATGTTGATGAAGTATGGTCAACCAGGGGTTGACTCAGGGAACCCCAACTCAACTTACTGTGAATGACAGGTGATGATTTGTACACAGACACCAGGTAAAAAGGGACAAACCACTTGCCACGTTTATTAAATGGCCAGGTAGCCAGAAGGCCAATAAATCAATGGATAACACAGAAAGAAAGAGGAACTCGTCCTCAGTTGAGATAAAGGGGCTTAAGTGACTGTAACCGTGAAATGCAAGTGACGTTTTCACGCTTTTTTATACTTTCCACAAACCCCGACACAGATTGATTTTTGGAGTTAGTTCCAAAAACCGGACAATCGGTGTTCACCTTCAAGCCTGCTGGGAAGAGTACGTGGGCGCACTTTTGCAAACAGTGAAGTGGTGGAACTCAAAATAGAGCACCAGAAACTTGAGAGAACCGACGCATTTTTTCATGGATGCAAAAGTTGCATTTTTATGTTCAATACTAAATTAGACCAATTGTTTTCAAAAGGAGAAACTTTCCCTCTCAACACACAAAGTACAAGTAAAATAATTGTAATAAATATTAAAACAAAAGCACTGAAAACAACCAGGAAACTAGTGGGAGACATGTATAAACCATATATATGATCTCAGAGTTCACTGGGAAGGTTAATGATTCAACTGGTTTCCAGTAAAAAGAAAGGAATGATGTGAAGTCTGTGTTTGCTTGGGGACTTGTGTTGAAATTCGATCTGTTACACAATGTGTGATTGCTCTCTTTGTTTTAATAAGCATACACAGGTTAATTGGTTAAACAACTGCAATATGAACTCATACATTGAATTTGCTGTGGTTTTCACATAAGAGAGGGGTGAGGGGTGATTCGGAATCCACTTTGGATAATTGGAAAAATCTCCCCCTGTCTTTACTTGGTAGATATGCGGTAATCAAGTCTATTATCTTCCCCAAACTAACATACCCGTTGCAGATGCTCCCTCTCTGTCTTACTAAATCAGATGTACACAGGTGTACTAAACTTTTTACTATCTTATTATGGCGAGGTAAACGACCTAGGATCCATAACGCTAAACTTAGACAAAATAGACTGGGGGGGGAATAGGCTTCCGAGATGTGGCAGTTTTATCTTTTTCGCTACGCTGTGGTTTGGTTGTTAAGTCAGGAGTATTTTGTTAACTCATCTTTAGAATCTGAACTAGTCTATCCATACTAATTGGGGGCACTTCTTCACCTCCCGAAAAAGCAGATTCCAGAAGTAATAATGTATAATATTTTGTTTACAGATACTTATAGGGCCTGGAGTGCTATAGCGAAACGTCTGAATCACCCTTGGGCCACTACACATTATATCACTATATGGGGTAACTAGATCTTTAGATGAACTATTGCATTTTTCCAAGAATCGAACATTTTTGAATTAGATTCCTTTATTCTGATCTACTCCCTTTCAGAATCACCTAAAATTTGGGCTACCTCATGGAGAGCCGGGTCAAAGGACTCTCTCTTGCCCAATTCCGCAGTAGATTTGTTCAAATATAGTGACAGCATTTTAAAAGGGCTTCATTCCACTAAATTACAAGATTCTCATATAAGATTTCTTAACCGAGCCTGTATATCCCAATACCAAAGAAGGTGCTATACCCCCAGAAGAATCGGGTCTTTGTCACAAATGCAAATATACATGCGCATCTTTTAAGGGATATAGGTCGACTAACCGGCATCCAATGCAGTGAGCTAATAAAGAAAGACTCTGAGACAAGTATTTGGCAAAATTATTTCGGTCACAGCTTTATTAAACACTTCCAAACTTGGCAGACAAGCGGCGTGCAAGGCTAATAAAATATATCACCTTTCCAGTTCCATCTGGAAAAATGGGGCGTGTTGTGCCTACTACTATGTAGGTACCGCAACAACGTCCTCTTGAGACCCGCCCCTTGGCATTAATCACCCTCCAATTGCTGAAACCTGGCACGCCGCTGGTATTGGCCCAACCGTTGAAGCTGGAACCAGGCATACGGCCGTCTACCCAGGGCGATACTGCCTGGTGTTCTCTCTAGAAAAATATTACCACCTTTTCCAGTTCCATCTGGAAAAATAGGGCGTGTTCTGCCTACTTCCATGTAGGCACCGCAACAACGCCCTCCGGAGACCAGCCCCCTTGGCATAAATCACCCTCCAATAAACCTGGCACGCCGCCAGTATTGGCCCAATCGGTGAAGCTGGAACCAGGCATGCGTCCGTCTTCCCTGGGTGATACTGCCCGGCCCTGCTGGCTCCCCACTTCCTATGCCTTGCTCGCCGCTTTCCCGCCAAGCAAGGTCCTCATGACCCTGTCCATGGGGACCGAAGCCCCCACCGCTACGACCTCCTGTAACAACAACCTCCGAAGCGCCTCCTGCATATTGTTAAACATATCAAGTGCAACCACTTAAAGGTGCGCCCGTCACTCCTATAAAAACCTGCACAATTGAACCAAGATTTTTGCCTCTGCTGCTGCCACGGGAGGTAATAAACAGGTTTCACTTTATTTCTATTTCTCACCCTATTAATTCCTGCCCTGACATGTCTGATCCTAGAGCTCCACTACTCAACATACTTAAGCACAGTCTCCAACTCACACAGCCAATTCTTACACTGATCTGACTCTGTTGGCCCTGCCACCAAAACCAGGCACCACTTATTTGCATCCTGTGCTTGATTCAAAAATACCACTGCTATAATAAGATAAAGGCTTCGAAAAATGCACCTGATACTGAACAGGCCATAGGCAAACCCTTGTCTATGAAATAATATCCAGCAGATTGAAAACCCATCAACCTAAAGCTGTCAACATTTGAAAGGCAGACTGTATGTCTAATTTTGCCATGAGGGCCCCTTTTCCATGCTTTTTAACCATTTTTACAGCCCTGACAAAGGATTGATATTGGACTGAACACTTCTCCTGTCCAGCGCCTCGCTAACCGATAACCCTGCCGGGTAAGATAAGTGCTGGATCAGCCGAAAATTTTCTGCAGCCTTCTTAGGATCCAGCCCCAGATGCAAAAATTACTCAATTCTAACTGGGAGACTCCTGGAATGGGCCAGCCATTGGGTTCAACATTAGCTCCTTGACAATCTTATCACTGACTTTTGCAGATTGCATGTTAATTGACTTCAAATTCCTGTGAAACCCCCACCCCCTTGGGGGGGATGCTTCTCATAACAGAAATCCTTAAACTTTCTATAAAAACAAAAAAACAAAAACCTGCCTGCAACAAATACCACAACTCAGCTTCTTCCCTTTTTGGATACCTAGCCGGCCACTCTAGCACCACCCCTTTACTGGCCTCCAAACCTTATCGCTGCATCATTCCTTTCCACTGATGAACCACTGTGATCTTAGCCAAATATGTATCCCGTACTCCGAAACTTATGGGCCCTTGTGATTTCAATCTAAAAGCCTCATCATATCTCCACCCTGCAGACCCCCCATATTCTCTGTAAACTGAATGAATAACGTTTGTGTACTTTACCATACACATTGCACTGCCTGGGAATGCCCCCATGTAACAACCAGAGTACACAAACATCCTGCTCAGCCGATTATCTATAGTGTCGTACGCATCTGCTTGCGCTGCTCCCTCTCTTTTTCCTTGAGTCCCACCTCGGTTAATGTAAATAGATCAACAAAATTACCCTTCTCAGTTTCCTTCCTGGTGTGTTTTGGCAAATGTCCCATCACTGCGCTCAACTCACAACCGACAGCTACGCTTCCCTGTATGAACAAACTTTCTTTCTGCGACTCCAGTCTCTACCTGCACTAGTCTATTCCTTACCACCTCCACCCCTGTGCCCACCAGCTCCTTCTTCCTCCTATTATCTGTTACCACGTGCCGCTGCTCCTTCAACCACTTATACATCTGCTCACTCTCCGACTCGATGAACTATCGTCACCTGAACTGTCACCCACGCCCTCTCGATCCTTATAAACATCCCTTAATCTTAATATTTGCATTCTCTACATCCTTATCAACAATTGTATGTTACAATTTTACACAACGTTATTATTAATCTCACCATTCCCTTGCCATGCGACGCATGTTCTTCTGGCCGCGCTGGAAATGGTGTCAGCCGTTGATGATGCACCGCCTGCTGCGCTGGACGTGGCGTCAGCTCTCCGGTGTGTACCTTCACCTGTAATCCAATGAATGACCTTTTGGCTGCGCTGGAAATGGCGTCAGCTGTAGATGATGCCCCGCCCACTGCGCTGGACATGGCGTCAGCTTTTCGGTAGATCTTCCCCTGTGAGATGATGCAAGGTCAGCTGTCTGGTGTGCTGGTGTTGGAGTCCTTGCTGGACTGGTTGTGACTTGTTATGTTAATTAACAGCTTCTAATGAATTGCTACGAGCAGGGTTCAAACCTGCGCGGGGAGACCCCATTGCATTTCAAGTTCAACGCCTTAACCACTCGGCCATCACATCACCACGCTGCTATCGCTGAACACCTTGAAGGCCAGATCTTGGTATGAGTGTGTCGGGTGGCTCAGGGATGAGGTTTTAGCTGTATGGTGCAGACTTGTGTACTTTTTGCCACGAGTTGTGCTAAACTCTCCAATCACCAGGACTTCTGAAAAAGATGCTGTAATAGTTTTCAGTTATGAGACAACTTTAATGGTACTTAGGCAAATTTACTGGCCACAGGGTCCTTTTGTAATATTAACTTATTAGTGCTATGCAATATTTTAGCTGAGAATTTGTATATTGGGGAATAATAGCACTGGTAATTAGATGTAATAAGACACCTCCCAGCACTATGTCCTTGTCCCCAAGTGCTTGCATGGCCATAAATCTTCCAGGAGAATAAACAAACATATAGCACAAAGGGGTTTAGCTTGTATCTTGTGCTTATAGGTGTAATGTGACAACCCCCCCATTAAGTCTGTGCTAGCCAACTTATTCCAACCCATGCTATTCAATATTTATAATATCTTACAGTCTTCTGACCACACAGGATGAATTTGGTTGAATCAATAGCAAAATCAGAGCAATGAGGCATGTTAACTGCGTTATAACGCTACTACTGTATTTAACCGCATTAAATAATCTACAGCCTTCACTGACGTACTTATTATTTAGTTACTGTTCTACATCAGTATTTTACAAATTACACATATATATGACTGCTATATTTAGCCCAACACCATAACAGATATGCACTATTATTAATGCTGATAATGAGTCCAGCTTATAAGCGATGACTTCAATGCTGCTAATGATATATTTTAAAGGAGTCTAACCGCGTAATAAATTAACCTGTGCCAAAACTATGTATAATAAGCTTCCTTCCCCCTCTTCTTTAACTACACTCACCTTGTCCTGCCTTTTGTCTCACCCCCTGCCCCCTCCTTTCCCTGAGTGGCTACCTGCACTGCTCAGCTTTAACAAAATAGGACGAACTTCGTTGTCTGCACCCCCCTTTCTTCATGTCACTTGCATCGGGCCGCCTAGCGACCATCCGCCCTTATTCCTAGGGCAGCACGGTGGCTCAGTGGTCAGCACTTCTGCCTCACAGCACTGGGGTCATGAGTTCAATTCCCAACCATGGCCTTATCTTTGTGGAATTTGTATGTTCTCCCTGTGTTTGCTGGGTTTCCTCCAGGTGCTCCGGTTTCCTCCCACACGCCAAAAACAAACTGGTAGGTTAATTGGCTGCTATCAAAATTAAACTTAGTCTCTCTCTCTCTCTGTCTGTCGGTCTGTGTGTGTGTTAAGGAATTTAGACTGTAAGCTCCAATGGGGCAGGGACTGATGTGGGTGAGTTCTCTGTACAGCGCTGCGGAATTAGTGGCGCTATATAAATAAGTGATGATGATGATGATGAATGATTCTATAAGAAATGGGGCACCTTTCTCGACTCCTTCAATCTAATACACAAGAACAAATAATGAAAATGTTTGAAAAATACAGCTTGTTCTCTCTATCGCGCCCTGGAAAGAAGCTGATAGCTTCAGTTAAGTTATCCTGTAATGCGAGATGATGTAAGAGATGGGACAAATATGGTCTACCCGTGGGGGGTGTCCTCCCCCCTACTATACCCAATTTGAAACATCACTCTGTATACAAACAAGCAGTCATGCATTCATTATTGATTGCCTTATTGTATTCTCAATTAATACACCCGGTCAATTGCCTTTTTTATTTGCTTTCATTTAAATGTTTAATTGTTCATTTGTTTCTGTTTTTAATTTGCCAATCACCCATTGATATATCGGATATATTCAGTGTTTAACCTGATATGGTGATACTCTTCAACCTCTCAATGCCATATCCATCTGGGATGTATTGTGCAAACAATTTATATTGCGTGATAGTACGTAATATACTGAACATGTTTATGTAACACTTCTCTCTTATAAGTAACTTTGTTTGTGGGTGACGTTCACTCAATGTTTATGTAATTGAAAAACTGCAAATAAAAATGTCTAAAAAAAAAAAAAGAGAGGTGTGATTCACGTTACCCCACGTCTGTCCTCTGTATTGGGATGTAATGACCACCACGGGGGACTTGGGGATCCCCTGTAACCACACACACTTTTCACAACAATAAGATGGTTCTTTTATATAAAAACATTTACTTTAAAAATACATTTTTGAAATAGATGTACAATTAGGGAATAAATAACACTTCTAACTTCTCACTTAGTTATATGTACATTTTATTTTATCCATATTTATATTTGAATTCCATATCATTAACAATGCAGATGATATAATTAATTGATATATAACTCAGCCTCTGAAATAAGTATTTCTAATTGACTCAGATGACATATTGAATGGACCTATATCACCATCTTTGAAATAAACATTTATACTAATGTAGATGACATCTTGAATGGATCTATATCACAGTCTCTGAAATAAATATTTATACTGATGCAGGTGTTAAATCTATATCTCCCTTTGACTTCAGGTCAAAGGGATAGTTTCTCAGGTTTACTCACAAGAACCAGTATTTGATTATACTTTTCCCAGAGGGTTGTTTTTTTCAAAATGATGTTTCTCCTCAGAGATGCTTTGGCTTCATGCATAATTCTCTTTACATATTCTACTATCAGATGCTTTATCTCATAAATGCTGATCTCCACAAATACAGCCTTTTACATATACGTCTCCTAATAAATCAGTCTCATTAATATATATCTGTCTCAATTGGTTTCACCTCCTTACCCTGGTGTCCAGTAAAACCATTATTCATTCTCTCTTTACTGTAACTAACACACTCCCTTGCCAGTTCTGGTGCGATTGCGCCTTATCTTTCAGGCCGCTGGGGATTCTGGGATATGTAGTCCCAGTCAGCGCCGGCTTCTATATTTATTTTTCATCTCTGCTCAGCAGCTAATGCTACACACAGTTAAATTTTTTTTAAAGTATAATAAATTGTGATTACATAATAATATCACACTAAAATTACTGGTTTGGGGATCAGTAGGTTATTTGAGTATAGAAGGAGGAGAATAATGCATATCTTACAACATTTATATATCATAGCTAAGAACATGTAGAATCCTGAAAGAAGCTTATTTTGTTTCACTCAAACTCTCCCTACAAATGGACAAATTTGGGTAAAACTCCACCCACTTTTCCTTTAAACTTCACCCATTTTGTGGTCAGCAAATTAGGATGTCCCGCCAACATCTGGACAATTGGGAGGAATGATACATGCCAAATACGGACAAAATAATCCCCATACTACGATTTGCCCAAGGACCACCATCGATCCGGCCAAAGCAACCTATTGTGGTGAAACTCCACCCTCTTCTGAAGCTAATTTGTTGTCCAAGATAAGCAGACCTAGGACTGAGACTTGGGATGCACCTACAGGTAGAGGAAACGGATCCAGAGAAGCAGATGGTGATGGAGCTATTTGATGAGAACAGTGATAGGACGGCGTCCTGAAGACCTAGAGAATCCAGCTTTTGTATGAGAGCTGATTGGTCAACAGTGACAAAGGAAAGAAAGAAATCCAGAAGAATTAGTGACCTTTAGATTTATCAGTGAACAAATCATTGATCACCTTTATTAGCGTAGTGTTGGAAACAAAAGTCTGACAGAATAGGGTCCAATATGTTGTGCGAGGAAAGGAAGCATTTCAAGAGTGTAGGAAAGCCCTTCGAGAAGTTTGGAGGGGACGGGTAGTAGAGTGGGATTAGAGGAAGTGGGTAGATACTTCTTTTTTGGGTTCAAATGAAGAGAAGGTACCAGAGGGTGCAAAAAAAAAAAAGAAAAGTGGAAAGAGGAAAACATTTCATATCATATTTTGTCAGTCTTGTCCTTGAAGTAGAAAGTAAGATTTTGGGCAGTGATGATCAGAGGGGTTGGTGTGCTCGAAGCCTGAGATATATTTGGTAGTCTCCGGAGCATTTTGGTAGGAGTGGAAGTATATTTGAGACTTTCACCAATGATGTTTGTATCATCATCATCATCATTTATTTATATAGCACCAGCAGATTCCGTATCGCTTTATAATTTGGAGCAAACAGTAATAAAACAATACTGGGTAATACAGACAGAGAGGTAAGAGGGCCCTGCTCGTAAGCTTACAATCTATGGGACAATGGGAGTTTTATGCATGAGGGTAAGTGCTGTATATTGCACATTGATTCAGCCAGATTGCAAAGATTACAAAATAAAGAGTGGGCAGTATGATCAGTCACACAGCAATGTTGGTCAGAGGGTTGTTGTCTTGTGTTAGCTGTGTAGATGGTGGTAATAGGGTAACTTAGGGGGATTAAGAGGTTGGTTGAGGAATATTATAAGCTTGTCTGAAGAGATGAGTTTTCAGAGAACACTTGAAGGTTTGAAGATTAGAGGAAAGTCTTATTGTGTGAAGGGGGGAATTCCACAAAGTGAGTGCAGCTCGAAAAAAGTCCTGTAACCGGGAATGGGAGGATGTGATGAGAGTGGATGAGAGACGCAGATCTTGTGCAGAACGGAGGTGCCGAGTTGGGAGATATTTTGAGACAAGTGAGGAGATGTATGTTGGTGCAGTATTGTTGATGGCCTTGTATGTTAGTAGAAGAATTTTATATTGGATTTGTTGAAAAGCAGGCAACCAATGTAGAGACTGACAGAGTGGCTCAACAGAGGAAGGACAATTTGAAAGGAGAATCAATCTAGCTGCTGTGTGCAAAATAGGTTGTAGGGGTTCGAGTCTGATTTTGGGAAAACCAGTTAGGAGAGAATTACAATAGTCAATGAGGGAGATGATGAGTGTTTGTGGTCTGCTGCTTCCTCATACATTGTTATAATATCAAAATTGGTTCCTGCCCGGTGTAAAACCTTTGTATGCAGGGGCACCAGTGTCTGCCAGAAGGGGCAAGCTGCGGGCAGGGGAGGGGAGCACTAACACGCCCTACCAGCGACCAGGGGCTACACTATGTATCATCCAGATGGGGATTAATGTGTGAAACAGAATGGTCAGGAATATTTACTCACTGCTCATTTGCATACACAAACAGAATCAGTAAACATTCTTATCACTAACTTGGCAATCACTAACCAGGAGGGCAAAGTACCGTTAGGGGGTCTACTGTCCAACAGAGGTCTCTGCTGTCACACACCGACACACTACTGGATGCTAAACCTCCTGACTACTTCTCACCCATGCCATCCAACCTCGGTCTGCAATGAAGCTCCTACACATAGCGTTTCTCTTTGTCCTATATGGAAGGACTCAGTGTCAGGACCAAACGTAAGTAACAGTTCATTGTGTCCTTTAAATCTTATTCCATTGAGGTTGTTAGGAAATATTGCTGTGGAACGTACCACCAGGAAACCTGGCTACACACAGCCCGTGAGCCCACTGCTGACGAAGATTTCATGTACACCATCGCTCCAGTAGTTATAGAACTAGAAGGCTGGCAGGGCACATTGAGATTTCTAGTTCCACGGTAAATCTGGGTACTGTTGGGGCTGTTTTTGAACAGATACATTTGTGTGCTTTCATCGTTGAATCCTGATAAGATGAATAAACAGCTTTTCCTCGGGTACTAAGAAGCGGACCCATCATATAAGAACTGTTTCACGTTTATTATATTTGGAACACTATGTCCATTAGGAATCACTTTCTGGATTGAATAGACTATTTAGCTCAAATTATATCTATATTGATTAGCATTTAGTGAGATATCTTACTTTATTATTTGATACTGATAGGCTGAGACTCTAGCACTTGGTTTATGTTGTATTTTTTATGTGTAGACATTTATATTATACTCCATTGTGGATTGGAGTAACATCATAAGGGCAGTGAGTTAAGATCTTCTATTTACCATCCTTATCACATATTTGTTGCACTTGAAGAGATATGCAAATGTTGCCATACACGTCCATTTTTGGTTATATATGCTATCAGGACCATTGGTTCAATAGCGTAGATACAGCCAGATACTTGAGGTCTATTTATCAATATTGGGGGCGATATGGAAGATTGTCGCAGTGATAGAAAATATTTTTTTGCCAAATTTAAGAAGAAAATGTCCCCGGCCACATTGTCTGGCAGCGGTTAGAGGGCTCTCGGCCAATCTGGGCTCATGTGTGAGACAAGGGAGATATATGGACCAAGTGCCCGGATCACTTCTGGCATCATCAAATTACTGTATGCTTTCTTACAGGTACCTCGTGACGGGGCCTCGGCTATGGAGAGTTGGGGCTCAGGAGACGGTGGTTGTCCAAACTTTCGGACGACAAGAAAAGTTAGCTGTAAGAATTTCATTACTTAGTTTCCCAGATAAAACGACTAAATACGCCTCCCAACACCTGGAGCTGACGTCAGCCAACAACTTCCAAGGGCTAGTGAGCCTGCAGGTATGTGTGCGTCCTGTTACCTTTATTAAGATATAATACATAAGTGATGTTACTATATAGAGAGTCCTGTAAATAATATCTGTATAAGCATTATGTGGGAGTGGGGGCTATTTATTAATAGAGCCTTGATCCTGGGGAAAAGGCTGCTTATTGAGGCGATAAGAATCACTTATCACTGTAACTTAACAAATAAATATCTCCAGGCAGCGGAGAGGTACTCAGGCGCTCCATTGATAATGGCCCGGAGCAGTAAGGGTTAACTCCGCCCCGCCAGTCCTTGAGGGTGTGTGAATGGCTGAGCCACTGCACTGGGACTATAGCCCAGATGTCAGCTTTCAGGTCCTATTGTATAATACAAAAAAACAAATAAGGTAATGATTAAAACATTTAAAAAAATAAAAATTAAAAACCTTAAATAGTTTTGTCCTCTTGGTATTAATGACAGTCCCCTTGTTTAACACACTCGGGGGCTGATGCTATATTGGAGGTACGCCAGTTTGTTTGGCGTAAAGTCTGCAAATTGGCTCTGCGCATGTCCACAATACAGACCACACGCATGTGGGTGTAGGCAGACCTGCTCAAATCTCACACTTGCACCTGTTTGCAAAAAGAGAGGCAGGACGGGGGATTGAAGTAAATCTAAGTGAGGATGTGTTGACGTAATTGTGAACAGACTGGCACAAGACACATATACAACTGTCAAAGCCATGTCAATTGATGGCGGTCACTAGCACTAGCTAAATGCTTCTCATTGGGTGATTGAGGATTCACCTCGGAAGCTGATTGGTGCGTTCTTCATTGATCGTTTTGCGAGTGTATTTTAACAAGTTTTTGTTTTTATTGTTCATACACGAGAAGAATATTTATACCTTCCGAATGCAAGAGTTTTCCTTTTCTTTTGCTATCAAAACAAACAATTAAAAAATTGGGTGTGATTTTTTTTTTTTTAGTGAAAGTATCTTACGTCTGCGAATCTGGAATCTAATCCCCGGGTGTTTCATGCTAAATGCACGAACTGAAAAAATGCAAAATCATTCTATTTAGTGGGTTGAGAGACTGCAATGAAGGCCCTGTCAGTGAGACGCGTTTTGCCATAGCTAGACGCATTTCACAGCGAAGCAGGACAATAGGCAGCACAGTGGCCTATTGGTTAGCACTTCTGCCTCGCAGCACTGGGGTCATGAGTTTGATTCCCGACCATGGCCTTATCTGTGTGCAATTTGTATGTTCTCCCTGTGTTTGCGTGGGTTTCCGCTGGGTGCTCTGGTTTCCTCCCACACTCCAAAAACATACTGGTAGGTTAATTGGCTGCTATCAAAATTGACCCTAGTCTGTCTGTCTCCCTCTCTGTCTATCTGTCTATGTCTATGTGAGTGTGTGTCTCTATTAGGGAATTTAGACTGTAAGCTCCAATGGGGCAGGGACTGATGTGAATGAGTTCTCTGTACAGCTCTGCGGAATTAGTGGCGCTATATAAATAAATGATGATGATGACGATGATGATACACACATAAGCTAATGTAATCGGGGTACAAGATTCTCAAACTTGGTAGGGGCTGGGGGCAGAGGAACATCTGCCCCCTGGTAAGCCGTTGAGCTGGTGATATATATATATATATATATATATATGTGTATATATTATGTGTATCTTGATTTCATAGATATTTTGTTTACTGGTTGCTGTATTGTATTACCTTTCATCTAGTTGCTACATGTATATACTGATTGTATTCAATATTTTTTACGTTCCATAAATCAAGTTCCTCTTTGTTGTAGATTCAGCCCGAAGATTTCCCCCGGAAAGCAGGCACGCCGCAGTCTGTGTATTTGCAGGCTCAGTCTGATTCCTTCACCAGGGAGGAGAAGGTGCCCGTTACCTACCAAAACGGATTTCTCTTCATCCAGACAGACAAGCCCGTCTACACTCCCGACCAGTCCGGTAAAGTCACCGAATTCTCAGAGCTTCTACGAACACTTTTACAATCGTTTCCTTCTACTAGAAGCAGCTCTAGTTTGATGAGGAAGATAATTTGCTCATACACCAGTAAATGGGAATCAGGGACTGGCTGAGCTGGGGGTCAGCTAGCCCCTGTTGGGGATACTAAGTATATTTAATGATGGTACTTTGTCTTGGCGCTTAATTTTAGCACATTGTTGAATGATGCAAAAGGCTATTTCCTTTTCGAATAATCTGTATTTTAGGTTGCTGGCCCTATACCTCACCTCTCTAGTCATTTACATACCAATATATACCTATGCATGTTGCTGAGCATCTTGTAATTCAGATTTGTAAAGAAGAAGAAAAGGGCGCAAGAAAGATTAAGATGCGCTTGTTAAAAATATATATTCAGTATATCAAAGGGATAAAAAAGATTTACAATGGCTTCCTTCTGAAGTGGAGTTCTGCAACTTCCCCCCAAAAAATTATATTGAAATGTGAATTAGGTGCTAAAGACTTAATCCCGGCAGACCAATGAGAGTGCTTGGTTTAAAGCAAAATGATATTTTATTAAGAACACGAACAACGTCAGGGGCAGAACGCAAGATTTGTAGAGGGGGGTTTCCACACCACGCCGCCAGTGGGCGTGACCAGCATGCATGGTGGGCGTGGTTATAATTTTAGACAGTGTTTGGCTGCTCTCCAACTCTTCCTATCAACATAATATACATGGGCAATGCTGTGTGCACTACTGTTAGGTGCACGCAGCTCTCCCTTTTCATTCAGAGCTGTGTGAAGAGGGAGCAGGGTCCAGCCACCTCAATTATGCAGTGCCCCAGGCTTGGAGGGGGGTTTCTAGGCACTGGGAAACCGCCCCTCGGTTTGCCTATGAATGCGGCCCGTGCACTATTACTGCTAGTACGGTAATTGGAATGCAAATTTTTGCTTGCGGCTCACAGAGGAAAAATCAGCATTAAAATTACCGTAATAATGCACACTTTTACCGTAGTAATGCGAACAAGAATATAAATAAATGAATATAAATAAATTAATGGTATAACTTAAGGATACATTTCAAACAAATTCTTTTAGATCGTAAAACGAAATAGGTAGACAATATATATGTATTACTTGTGAAGGCTCACACATATATTAGAGCAAATGAGGGGCAGAAAAAGTGCCCAGTTCAGGTGTTTATATAACAAAGAGTAACAATATTATTAGAGGTTAGTAATCTTGTAATTCAACAGCACTGATAGCCCCAAAACTAGATCCATCGTGATCCCGTACTTTGGCTGCCTAAGAATCCTCCATTCCTGCTATTAATTTTTTAGAGGAACTCTCATTTACATTTATGTGTCCTCCGACTGGGCAGGAATATCTCAACTCCTTACCCACCTTACAGCCATCTTCTGACCTCATTAACGGTCCCGAAAGTGACATAGCGGATATTGGCCCAAGGGTCAGAATAAATGCTTCTCATTCAATATGGCTTCCTACAGGGGCGCCAATAACAGACACTGATCCTAATGATTCCCCCGGCAGGATCATCCTTGGTGTGGGCAGCTTTATACAAAGGATGCAAAATAATTTTGGGAACAGATATATCTGATAACAAGTGAGCGGTGCAATCGTAAATATTTACCCTCTGTGGTAGAACAATTCCAGATACCGTCATAAACTCTTTAAAACAGTTCTTGCCTGAAAATAAATGCTGGATTTCACGTCATCGCGCAGCAGGGGTGAAGCCACAATGACGCCTTACGCCATGAATCTACAACATTTGGGGCTAGATTTACTAAGCTGCGGGTTTGAAAAAGTGGGGATGTTGCCTATAGCAACCATTCAGATTCTAGCTGTCATTTTGTAGAAAGTACTAAATAAATGAAAGCTAGAATCTGATTGGTTGCTATAGGCAACATCCCCACTTTTTCAAACCCGCCGCTTAGTAAATCTAGCCCTTGGTCTCTCGGACATCCCAGGAGGGTAGGCAAGTATGTTATCCATCCAGTCCTATGTGAATCACTTATCGACATCTTTATATTTTCACAGTGAAAATTCGTGTTTACTCTATGGACGAAGAACTGCGACCAGCACGTAGGCCGGTTACTCTCACGTTCAAGGTAAAGTTTACACCGTTATATAAACCATACGGAAATATATACAGTGGTGACGTAATGTTATAAATGGTACTAGGCCACTCCATAAATATTTATCTCTAAAACCATATTTTTAACAGTTTTTGGGGCATTGACAAAGGACTGCACTCTTGCATTCCCCCCGTGTGTACTCCAATATTATGCCCCTCCCACAGCATGACATCACGCAAACTCAATGAAAGCAGAACGCGTAGATAAGAAAAATATTTTATCATACTGTCTCTTACCTTCCCCGTATTATTGACTCATTTGTGGAATAAGAATAAATGCTATGATTTTCTGTGTTTATATTTTCATTTAAAGGATCCGGAAGAGGTGAAGATGGACAGTATATCGCAGAAAGATATTACTGGGATCATCTCGTTCCCAGATTTCAAGATTCCAGCCAACCCAAAGTACAGTATTGACCTATTTAACATCTACCTCGTTTAGGCTGATTGCTATTGTGACATGTAGTAGATTATTTCTATATGAATTTGTTTCTGGTAGTGTTTTATATCCATAGTTACAAACTGCAAAGGATAGGGCAAAATTTATCATCAGGAACATCATAAAATCACGCCAAACTGTCCTGATTTTGACGGGACAGTCCTGTTTTTTGGGGGCTGTGCCATTTTTCTGCAGATCAGGTCTTTTGTCCCAATTCCAGTGCCGTTAGCGATTGTTGTTTCAGTGCCAAGTAGCATTGAAGGGGTGTTTTTAGGAGAGGGGAGAGAGGTAAGAGGGCCCTGCTCGTAAGCTTAAAATCTATAGGATAATGGGAGTATGATACATGAGGGTAAGTGCTACATATTGCATATTGGTCCAGCTACAATGCAAAGATAAAACGTGCTTAGGAGACTATATGGTCAGTCATACAGCAATGTTGGTCAAAGGATTGATTGAGAATAGAAAGAACACATGCAAGTCTTATGTAAACTGTGTAGAGAGTGGTACTAGAGTACCCTAAGGAGTTTAAGATGGTGGTTGAGGAATATTATAAGCTTGCCTGAAGAGGTGGGTTTTCAGAGAATGCTTGAAGGTTTGAAGCAGAGCAAACCAGAGCAAAGTCTTATTGTGTGAGGGAGGGAATTCCACAAAGCGGGTGCTTCCTGAATAAGTCCTGTATCCAGGAATGGGAGGAAGTGATAATAGTGGAAGAGAAACGCAGATCTTGTGCAGAACGGAGGTGTCGAGTTGGGAGATATTTTGAGACAAGTGAAGAGATGTATGTTGGTGCAGCTTTGTTGATGTATATTAATAGAAGTTTTTTAGATTGGATTTGGTGAAAAATAGGCAACCAATGTAAAGACTGACAGAGCGGCTCAGCAGTGGAAGAACGATTTGTAGGGGTGAGAGTCTGATTTAGGGAAGACCCGTAATCAGTCAATGCAGGAGATGATGAGTGCATGAATTAAAGTTTGCGCAGTGTCGTGTGTGAGATATGTGCGAATTCTGGAAATGTTTTTTAGATGTATGTAACATGATTAGATATAGAGTCAATGTGGGGAACAAAGGATCTATCTTTTCTACAAAAAGTAACTTGTTTTAGAGAGGTAAGTCTACAAAATCCTCTGCAAAATCCTCTTAAAACTCCTCACCATCACCTACAAGGCCCTCTCCCATTCCACTGCCCCTTTTATCGCTAACCCCCTCTCCATTCACACTCCCGCCCGCTCCCTGCGCTCGGCCAATTACTGTCACTTCTCCTCCGCACTGATTACCTCATCCCACACCAGAATTCCTGTGCTGCCCCCTTCACTGCAACAACCTTCCTCGCTCCATCTGTCTGTCCCTTCATCTGAGCACTTTCAAAGGGGCTCTCAAAACCCATCTCTTCCTAGAAGCCTACCAGCCATCCACCTAACCTTCACCATCATTGTTCTCCTCACCTCCCACTTCCCGGTCTCCTCTTACACCTGATCCCCTCCACTGACCCCTCTCGTGCCTGCTGTTTCCCCTCCCTCTTCCCTTCTGTCTTAATACCATTTTTTCTTCTCCAATGTCACTGTAATTGTTATGCTTGGAGCTTTTGGAGTTTTGGTTCTACTTGTTTTACTCTGTACTGTTCTTTGTATTTTGTACGGCGCTGCGGAAACCTTATGGTACCATATAAAGATTAATAATAATAATAATAATAATAATAATAATAAAAAAGTCCTGCAACAAAATATAGAAAGCGTCTGAATCCTACTAATAATTACAAATGTTAATTATTTACAATATATAAAATGCAAAGAAATAAAAAGAGCAGCATTCAAAATGATCTCTTTTCTCCCTAGATTTGGGATATGGAAGGTGGAAGCTGCTTATGAGACGGACTTTATAACTTCTACCGCTGCCAAATTTGAAGTGAAAGAATACGGTAACTTAATTCTGCAAATTATTATGATAAGAACTATGGAAAAATAACTGGTCTGAGCAATGTATACCACCCACGCGTTTTATGTCTTTCAGTTCTACCGCGATTCTTCGTCACCATCGAACCTGAAAAAAACTTTATCAGTTTTGATAAGTTTAAAGATTTTGCGATTACAGTGAAAGCAAAGTAAGTTCCACAATGGTACTTTCCAGTGGGGAGAACAATATGTAGGGTAGCGGCTGTCAATGCATGCTGGGATTTGTTGTCCAACTATAGTCTTAGAATATGGATTAGAACAGAGGTGCTCAAACCCAGACCTCAAGAGCTACCAACAGGTCAAGTTTTCAGGATTTCTGTCTGTAGGAACAGGTAGGATAATTACTGACCTAGCCGAATAGATGAACTCACCTGCGCACGATTAAAGAAATCCTGACAACATGAACTGTTAGTAGCTCTTGCGGACTGAGTTTGGGCGGCTCCGGATTAGAATGTTCATTACAATATAGAATTACCCCAGAATGGCCTATAAAAATAGAGATTCCTTCTCCCTTTAAATTATTTGTGGTATATGAAAAAGAAACGGTTGCAAATCAGGAAAATTGGGCACCGTGGATTGTGATTACAATGTACTTGTATATAAACTTAACAAAATGTGTATTAGATAATATAAAACAACCCACCAGCAGAGATATATGCCTTTCATTACCATCTCCTTATACAATTTTAAATAGTCTTAAAGGGCTCACCGTGTATGTTCCCATAAACCTTACATCAACCTTAGAATTCTAAACATTTGCATGCAAATAAACACACGGAGACATGTATAAGTTATTAAAAATTGCCTGAGCTTTTATTATAATTTTAACCTTAACTAAACCTATGGTGGCGGAGAAAAGGCCCTGCGAAACAACTCTCAAGCTGATAACACAAAATCACAAGTGGACTGGCGCACACCGCCGTACGTCCACAACCACGGGGAACAAATCCCATCATAACTTGCGCTGAGTTGGCGTCAAAGTGACTGCCACTTTAAAACTCACGCTGCCCTCCCTCACCGAGCCGGACAGGGACCCTCCTCACCGAAGGGCCAAAAAGGGAGTTACTGGTGCCTCAAAGGGGGGCAGTGACCTACGACAACTACCTGTGCGCCCACAAATCAGCCGCTGAACGCAGTGCCTTCCTACCGCAACATTAACCCAGAAATACTCGCAACTAGGAGTGGGTGGGTGGGATCTCGTGCTGTGGAATGAGGCAGAACAGGAAGTACAGCCCTCTTTACCAAACAAGGTCCCTCCCACTGGAGCACACATTGGTCGGGCCAAAGACCTATGTTAACCCCTTCAGGTAAGAGTTCAGCTTACTACAAACCCTGTCGCCCTTTAGGTGCATTCGTCCTATGCAGCCTCACTTGTCATTATGATAACTAAGAGGATACAATTCAATGTATATAGTATATCAAAATAAATGAAAATAAGAGTGACTTGTCATAGGATCCTCTATTTAGTCCATTGTGGAAACTAATATGTGTTTTTTTAGTAAATTTAAATTGAAAAGCTAAAATCAGAGTGTATCCGAGGCACACGGTCAGTGATCATATCACCGGCTCTATTACCGAATTGCTGGCAGGTGAAACTGACGGCGATATCATGACAGATATTGCGCTCGGTGTAAGTACCAGAACATTACTTGCTAAATAGGCTTCGCCATGCAAAGGCGACTCATACAACTGGTGACGTTATCCCTGCCAATAGCTACGTTCTAAGTTTAAACTTTTATATTACAGTTACTATTATGCGAAAAAAGTTGACTACGGGAAGGTTTTCATTCGTTACGGATTAATTGAACATGGAGTGAGAAGAATGATGCCTAAGTCAATTGACTTACTGCAGGTGAGACTTGTGACCCCTCTAGTCATAATCTCCCACCTGTCTCTTGTCTGTCTAGAAAGCTCTAACGCTTGTCCTCCAATATCTAGATAATTAACGGAGAAGCCACGTTCCAGTTTAACAGCCAGCGAGCGGTTGAGGAACTGGGATACTCACAGCTGGAGGAATTGGATGGCTTTTACCTCTACATAACAGTCACGGTGGAAGAGACCTCTGGTAATAGTCAGTAGAGTGTAGACTGAGATATGGCGGTTCCAGATGGTATATCGTCGGTTACCGCCCTTGCAATTGCACTTGATTACCGTAATTTAAAGCATTGCCCACCCACGTGCCATGTACTCACACCCTTATTAAATGAACAGAACCCCTTGTATCACACTTCCACCACCATCATACATTCCCACAGGTAAAAGCAGCCATCTGTGAACCAGTCGGCGAAACGCGTTATGTACAAGCTCTGCAGATATCCTCATAACAATGGAATGCTTCCCTTTCCCTCTCATTGCGTCAACTAATGGAGAGATTTGCACGTCCACCATACTGGACATAGTTTTGCCTGTTTGCACAGTGCTGTGCCTCTTGTACAGCCTTTTACTGAGCATACTTGTTGCCATTTGGAGCCTACTAGCAGTTGAGGTATTTGCACACACTCCATATACTCTTAAACTCTAGAATTAAAATGCAACATTCTTGTCCATTGGGTTCTGTTTTCAATTAAGCATGTGCAAATAATTGGTACACATAAGTACAGAGACAAACAATCAGCCTATTTAAACTCTATTGGGTAAAAAGAAAAAGTGAAGGGGTTGGCCATAGCAACAAATTAAATTCTAGCTATCATTTATCCAGTGCATTCTAGAGAATGATAGCTAGAATCTGATTGGTTGCTATGGGCAACCCCTACACTTTTTCTATTTAGAAGGCTTGATAAATCTACCCCCGTGTGTGCCTCAGCATCGGGACAGACCATACTTTGGGTCCAATACTAGTGTCAGATAACGTAGTATGTTAAGCGTCTTTATGTGATAATCTATATTTTCACCAGGTGCACAGTCTGAAGAAAGTGAATACTCAAACGTCAAATATGTCATTACCCCGTACACCCTGAAACTCATAGCCACACCCCTCTTTGTGAAGCCAACCTTGCCGTACCGCATAAAGGTAAGGTCTATAAACTTCCTGCAATTCTGCGTTTAACAATCATGGAAAGTAAGACTCATTCACATTAACTCATAAAAGAGATGTGCCCTGAATAACTGAGGTTCTTCCAAGCTCTGTCTCCCCCGGAGTAGCGCCATGATGGAGATCCCTCCCCTGACACCACCGACCATTACTAAGATCAGATGCCGCCTTCTATTCTACATGTAGTCACAACTAGACAGCCAGCGCTCTATTAGACAGTCACTACAATCCTGCAACCTCTAGTTCTCTCAGCAGCAAAGCCTGAAAAGTAGATAGCGGTGCCAGGACTGGGGTTGTTGGTTTAAAGATACAAAGGGGTAGACTTGGGGGAAAAAGTTGGACATCCGCTTTACGAACCAACCTGTCCTCAGAAAGTTTCATACTGAACATGTTATAAACCTAGCCATGATATATACTCAGCCATGATATATACTCAGCCATGATATATACTCAGCCATGATATATACTCGGCCATGGTATATACTTGGCCATGTTGTATGCTCGGCCATGATATATTCTAGGCCATGATATATTCTAGGCCATGATATATACTGGGCCATGATATTTTTTCAGCCATGATATATACTCAGCCATGGTATATACTCAGCCACGATATATCCTGGCCCATAATATATACACCATCATGATATATTTTAGGCCACGATATATAATCGGTCATGATATATACTCAGCCATGACACATACTGGACCATGACATATATTAGGCCATGATATGTATTCAAACATTATATATACTCGACCATGATATGTAATGGGCCATGATATCTACTGGGCTATGATATGTACTCACTCATAATTTCTATTAGTCTATTCCCCGCACAGTTCTGAAAAATAGGTGACATAGACGGGATATTTATACTGTGACAGTTTTGCAAATGACCCTCATTGTATAGTAGACCGGTCAGCACTGCAGGCATGATCTGAAGATAGCCGTGGGCTAGCTGCGTCACCGAGACTGCTCCACTTGGACTCAGTCACACACACTTCTTTCCTGCAGCCGACAATGACGTTTTCTATTGTCTTATTAGGTTCAACTGAAAGACACGTTAGACAATCCGGTGCAAAGGATCCCCCTGACTATATCTGGGGAAATGATTAAAGAAGGCGGAGAAGCCAGTCCCTTAGGCGACAGCAGGCTAAAGTCGCAAGCAACCGACAACAAGGGGACAGTGTCATTTGTCATAAACATGCCAGCAGATATAAGGACCCTCGAGTTTAAGGTGAGACCAGCCAATATCTGCTGGGACAGTGCGAAAATGCCAAAGAAGAGTCACAAAGGCATCAACATTAAAAGTGAAATTTTTATTTGACTTTCTAGATAACAACAGAGGATGTCAATCTTCCAGAAGAAAATCAAGCGAGTGCTCGGTATACAGCAACTTCCTACAAGTCACTGACCAACAGCTACTTGTACATCAACTGGGCAAGAGAGAGCCAAGTCTTGCATGTAGACGATTTCCTAAATGTCCAAGTGGTGCCGAGTAGCCCTTATCTGGCTAAACTAACCCATTACAGTTATTTGGTAAGTCTTTGGTATGTGGTTCATATCTCTATATATATTTTACCAGCGTTAGCTTGCGTTTATACTGTGATGAACTCAACGGATGACACAGATATTATACTATGAACTTCTCTCCCGCAACACATCTGTGATGTAAGCAATCGTTTTATCCCGATGGATCTTGGTGCACTAGCACAATTATCCGGCTCTGGGAGACTCCCAGATTCCGGGTAGGTCTCCCAGACTCTTGGGAGAGCAAGCCATTCTCCTGCATCCTACCCACTTCCTCGCTAAGTGGGCAGGACGGGAGCCTCCATGATGCGATCTGTATCATTTTGGCCCAGCCGCCTGCTGAGAAGTAACAAGATTGTGGCATTACATGGCGGGGGGGTTGGCGGCCCCTTCCGCACTTGCACTTCATCACCCCTCTCCTTTAGAGGGGGAAAAAAAAGTTGGCAAGTATGCTTTTAAGCAGTGGTATGGGTTGTGGGTGCTAAGGCACCAGAAGGTAAGGGCGGCCCGGCAATGCTGGGTCACCGACCCCCTCCAAGGCCCCCGCTTTGCTCTATTAAAATGGTGCCACCCCCTACTCCTCTCTTCACTCCTAAAAACTCCCCTGCATTGCTGGACGTTGAGCAGGACACACAACAGTCCTGGTAGTCAAGACAAAAGTCACAACTGTCGGGATAGCAGATAGTCCCCTTAAATCGTAGACTTGAGAAGTATGCATTTACTAACATTGCATTTATGTGCAAAATTGACGCTGAACCACAGCAATCAGACGCTGTCTTACAGAAAAAGCTCAACATTGGGTAAATGTCCACGAACAATATAATCATAACTTGTTTTACTATGTTCCCTTTGTATAGCTCATATCAAAAGGGAAGATTCTAAAGTTTGATACCATAAAAAGGTTCCCCGAATCGGTTTCGCAGAATCTAAACATTGCCATTACCTCCAGCATGATCCCATCCTTCCGTCTACTGGTTTATTATATCATTACGGGAGAAACCACCGCCGAGGTCATTGCCGATTCCATCTGGGTGGATGTGGAAGAGAAATGTGTAAATAATCAGAAGGTGAGTAGTGAATAGCACAGAAGTGTACAGAGGGTGTGAACGGGCGTTTTCCACGAGGGCCCGGTTCAAAGGAACCGGTTATGGTAAATATTTACCCCATATACATGTGACCTATATTCCACAGGGGGCCACAGCCTCACACCCGTCTGTGGGCTCATCCTATTACACAATTAGGACCCCTGGGGATTATCCACAGGGTGTATAACGTTATCAGCCATCACTAGTGTGTCTATCATCATCATCATCACCACCATTTATTTATATAGCGCCACTGATTCTGCAGCGCTGTACAGAGAACTCACTCACATCAGTCCCTGCCCCATTGGAGCTTACAGTCTAAATTCTCTAATATACACACACAGACAGACACACACACACACAGCCACACACACACACACACACAGACTAGGGTCAATTTTGATAGCAGCCAATTAACCTACCAGTATGTTTTTGGAGTGTGGGAGGAAACCGGAGCACCCGGAGGAAACCCACACAAACACGGGGAGAACACACAAACTCCACACAGAGAGGTCATGATCGGAAATTGAACTCATAACCCCAGTGCTGTGAACCAGAAGTGTTGACCACTGAGCCACCATGCTGCCCTATGCAGGAATTTCACACCAGCGTTTTCCTTCTGAGCAGTGAACGACCTCCGCTGATGCTGAGTTACACCCCCAACAATCCTTGCATTGGGCATTTTATTAATTTGTCAGTGGAGATTTCTTTGTTGATCTAATAAGTGTCTATATCTCATCAGGTGCAACTATCAACTACAGAAACGACCTTCAAGCCAAAAGCCGAAGTCCCTCTCATTGTCAACGCACGGACCGGGTCCATCATTGCCTTATCTGCTATGGATGTCGCCGTCTATGATGTTACAAGGAAAGTCCGGCGACCCCTAGAAAGAGTTAAGTGAAAAACAAACAAACAAAACCAGCAAATGCCCAAAGAAACACTTCATACCACGCTGCAACCATTCCTGTACCCTTCTCTTTGTTGGTGTAGCTAATTAATAAGGAGTTTAGCTGGATCTAGTCTGCACTTGGACCTGAGGGCAGCAGATTGGGAGTCCTTTCTGGTAGTGTCGGAAGGAATCCTGACAATGCTTGGCCCCCTGGTGGTCCCAGGTAGTACCGCACACAGACCCAGTGTGGGTCTAACTAATCATCCTCAACTTTTCAAGGGACAGCTTAGAAAAGCAGGTCTTACTTTTTATTGTTTTCTGGTCCTTGTTCTTAGCCAAACAACTTTCTTCTCACCCACATAAAAATGGGTTGCTGTAAACTGGGCCCCCCAGCACTCACTGGGGCCATGGTAGGAGCCTTAGTTGCTTAATGGATGATCCGGTTCTGATGTGATACGGTCGGTTTCATGTTGACGTCTCTAATCCGCCGTAGGTTCTCAGAAAGATAGAAGAGAGCGATCTCGGCTGCGGAGCTGGAGCCGGGCAGGATAACGTAGATGTGTTTCGATTGGCTGGTCTTACGTTCATAACTAACGCCAACATAGAGGCTTCTCGGGACACAGGTAATAATATTTTTATCACTGTTTTTAGATGTGTTTTGATCTTATGATCATATGTACCACGCAACAATACAAATATGCAAATTAGATTATCTGACTTTCCAAAAAAGGCCGTATCAGTCTCCTGAGGACTTCATAACGGAAGCTGAGGATGAGGAAGGTGGGATGTAAAGCATCGGGAATGATCCATGACTAGCGGCAATAAAAAGAAATGACAATGAGATTTCCCTTGTGAAGAGTGTTCTCACTTGTACTTCTCTACAGAGGTTCTTATTGGGACCTATAAACATTTTGTCTGATTTATATTTATTGATTTTCCCCATCTTATGTTTAATATCTTCATTTATATTACTCTGTGGTCCGCTCCTCCCCACTAATAGGGAGGTCTACATGTAACACTTAGCAAGTGTGTAGCAGGGGGCGGGGGGGGATTTGATCCATATTCGAGGGGCTTTGCTACATTTTTATTTATTTTTTTTATAATATTTTAATACCACTCAACAGTTAGAACTTTGCAGGCTTTGACCTAATGTGTTACATAATTTTTATAGGGAATAATGAAAGGTATATAGTTTTTTTTTATTAAACGCTACGGCCAACACCAATGTGCACAAATCTTCCCACACACTACCCATTGTGGAAAGGGGGTAACATGTGAAATTAAATGTTGCCACCCCTCGCCCGCTGTAGTTCTGAATGTCATACTTGCCTACTCTCCCAGAACGGTCGGGAGACTCCCGAATTTCGGTTAGTCCTCCCAGACTCCCCGGAGAGAAGACCACCCTCCTGCATCCCGCCTTCCTTGTGAAAAAGGGGGAGTCTTGATGATGCAATTAGCATAATCAAGGCCTCTCCTCCCCCCCACTGGGCGATGATGTCATGAACCACAATGCATGATGAAAGATGTAGTTTCATAAAATGCAAGTTGACAGAGGTAAATTCAAACTGTAGCCACTTCCAGATACCTATAAGAGGTTGATGACAATACAGAAATGAATTTACGGCTCTAAAGTATAAGAGATATAGTAAAGCAAGTAAGGCCACTGTCTGACATTAACATATATATCACAGGCTGCGTACTGAGCTAAATAATATACAAGAGGTTCATGTTCAGTCGTACGTCCATTTGCGTAGCGTATCTTACGGAAAACAGCTCTGCCAATGCTCAGAAACGGATCTTAGGCCAATGAACGGAATTGCGTGCAATTCATGTCTGAACGCAAGTGTCACTTACGACAGCCTATGACTCGCGGAGCGGCACGGGGAAGGGAAGGGACGGATGAACGTAGCCAATGAACAATAAGGGTGTTCCGAACTTCCGACGCTGACTGATAGTGATGACTGACACGGGTTCGCCTTTGTATTAAAATCTACCCGTATTTGTGCCCCTAGCTAGCACAAAACGTGTGTGCAAGGAAGATAGACTATATAAATGCATTGCATGTGTAGTATGCATTAAAAACATTTTGATTTATGTATTTAATGTAAAAAATAATAAATAAAAAAAACCCCAGTTTTTAAAACTCTATATTCTTACTAATGAATATACTGTTAAGAGTTGTTAATTTATTTTATAATTTAAATTTGTTTTTATGTCTTGTTATGACCTTATATTGAACAAACGTTTGTGCGTATATGGCACTCTGTTCTGTGTGTCTACCAACGGCAAGTTACAATTAGGCAAAGCGCTTTTACACTCACATATCTTGAGATACGTTTGGTCGAATGCGGTCGGAATTATGCACAAGTTCCATGTTCATTTTAAAACGCAAGTTGCGCCTGAACATGCATCAGGACCAATATATCCAACATGTTCTTTGTCAGTTATTGGGAGGCCCCCGGGAGCAGGCCATGTTCCCTCGAGCCAGGTTCCACCCTTTGATACACGAATGATAAACCACTTTCTGCCTGTTATACGAGTGTTACCGTTTCTGCTTTTATATTGTGAGTTTAGTTGGGACAAGCTTGGATGTGACCAAAGAAATATACTGTTACTCTAGTCTAGGCCTGGTCAACTTTTGGCTCTCCAGGAGTTGTGAAACTACAAGTCCCAGCATGTCTTGACAGCTATCGTCTGGCTACTTACTGGCAAAAGCACGCTGGGACTTGTAGTTTCACATCACCTGAAGAGCCACAGGTTGCTCAGGCCTGCTCTACATCGGAACACTGTACACTTGTGTCAGATACATTTGAACCTTCTGATCACCGTTGCCCAAATAAACATAGTTTTATTGCATAGAAATGACCCTTTCACGGCAACTTTTTGGTGCTGTTTAACGTAGGTTACTCTACTCTTTGTATATTTGGATGTAGATTGTGTATTTTTTTCCCGCTTTGTGGTTTAGTTTTAATTGAAATATTATCTTATTGCCTTATCCTTTTTCAGATATGACGTGTACTGACATTGTAAGGAGCAAGCGTTCATCGGGTGATGAAATATTCAGAGAAGGTATTTCACAAACACAGAAAACCCCCCCTTTATCACGCCAAATTTCTGCTTATTGGCAGGTATATGGTTCTGTTGAGATCTGGGTGTAAATGAATCAAGCTGAGAGTTTTCCGTCGGGTTTGAAAAACCAATCAGATTCTAGCTGTCATTTATTTAGTACGTTCTACAAAATGATAGTTAAAAACTGATTGGTTGCTATAGGCAACATCTCCACTTTTCAAACCTGCCGGAAAACTCTCAGCTTGATACATTTACCCCCTGGGCTTGGATTGGGCAGGGGAACGTGTCTGGCCCAAGGAACAAGGAAACTTTGACTCAACTGTACCTCCAACTTTTCTATTATGTTCTACTGTATATAAAATGTGATTTAATATTTTACACCTGTTGAGTCTTTGCTATTTACTGAGCAGGCGTCGGAACCGTATTTCCTTCGTCCTCTTTCGGAGCAGCCAGGGGACTCGGACCGGCCAGTGTAACCATGACCACCTCCTAAGGGATAGCCAGAAACACTAAGGGGATAATGTATCAAGCTAAGAGTTTCCAGTGGCTTTGAAAAGTGGAGATGTTGCCTATAGCAACCAATCAAATCCTAGCTATCAATTTATAGAATGTACTAAATAAATGATAATTAGAATCTGATTGGCTGCTATGGGCAACATCTTCACTTTTCAAACCCCGCTGGAAACTCGCAGCTCGATAAATGTACCCCTTAGGGTGAGATCATTCTCCTTACCCATACTATTAGGTGCCATTTTTTTTGGGTAACTGGAGTAATAAATATCTGATACTCACCTTTATTAACTTTCTCCTGGAGATCTCGCAATCAATTGAGTGTCTGACATTACTACCGTCTAGTGAGCCAACCGAATTTATACTCTTAGCTGCTGATAACTTTTAATTTTCTAAACGGCCAAATTAAATTATTAAATGTTCATATTTCCTGCTTAAATATCTGCGCTTATGCCCTCTGACTCTTTTTTTAATTATTACTATTGTATAATAAATATTATTGTTTTTCATTTTAAGGTTTTGCGACAATTTTTATTTTTTAGTTTTAATCGATATATAATCAATCTTCAGCACAGTCTTTTTTTTGTAGCTGTTGGAATTTTGGTTTTACATATTACTTTATATATATTGCCCAGGGGCGATTTTTTTTCGGTGTTTGTTTTTTTGAGCAGAAGGTTACACAGATCTGTGCCTTAAAGACGTGCACGTTAGTTACATCGTCAGAAATATGGCGGCAGTGCCTGCGCAGACCATGTGGCAGCGTACCAGAGACTTTATATCTCCTGATCAGACGGCGGCACAGTATTTCCAGGGGGATGGTCGGGGGGTTATTTGATTCTCGATATATAGTTTGGCTATAAGGGATATTCTCCTTCTTACAAAGAGTGCATTCGAGGCACATAAATGAAATATAGAATTTGTTTTTAAATTCCTTGACAAATGCCACGACTCTGCTCCCACAGCCAACAAATACCGCGACAAGCGTCTGAAACAATGCTGCCTGGATGGGAGCGCAAATTTCCTGGACGAGAACGATTGTAATCGCGGAGTCGCCCGAACCAAGAAGCTGAGAGCCGATGGGTGTGTGAAAGCTTTTGACAGTTGCTGTAAACTAGCCAAACGCATCAAGGAAAAGGCAGATGAGGAACAAAAGGATCTGTGGATGGGCAGGATATGTAAGTATTTCAAAATCCATGGCAGTGTTCAGCTTTCCCCCACACTTCCTGGTAGTGGGCACTGGCCAGCTGACTCCTATCCCCGAGAGTCCACAACCCACCCCAAGATACTCCTAATGCCACGCTATTCCCCCTAACCCACCCTCAGAGTTATTGTGGCAGTGTGTTGGGATTCACGTGGGTTGTAGACCTAGACGGACATATGTATTGCCACCCCAAGCTACTCCGACCCACTTTAATGTAACTCTTGTGTTCCAAAAGTTTTCTTGGGGTGGGGTGTGGACATAAGGGGGACAAGCTAGGCCCCAGTTACCCCAAGAAGCACAGCCACAAGGCAGTTTTCCTTTTTCAGGGAACAAAAGTCGCAAAACATTGTCTCATGGACACAATGCAAAACCGTCCAAAATCTAGAAGCCGGAAGTTAAGAGTCAGGACCCTAAAGGGAATAGCTTGATTGCTTGTATGCCAATGCTCATTGTTTTTGACTTCAAATGTTCCCTTTTCTAAATCAAAAGTAAAAAAAAAAAAAAAGAGCCAGGACCCTTAACCATTTTTAAAGGGAATCCATTGGAGGTTCCTCTAGCTGTCACCTCCAGTCCTTGCACCTTCATTCAGGACAAATGAGAGCTTGCTGAGTCCTGAATGACCCCTGAACATTGGCTATCACTGGTGTAGCCTATTTGCAATGGACAGTGGAGGGACAGGTACTACCCCGTCCTCCTATCGCTATCTCAGGATGGAGATGTCAGGGGAGAATACTTGAAGAAAGGCTTTATTTATTTAAATAAAGTCTTTCCTTGAATGCTTAATAGGATTGGTCCTATATAAATAAATGATAATAATAATACCCTAGTCATTTAAGATGTGTGCTGCCTTGTTATCCAATTCAGTGCAAGCTATCTATTCATCATCATCGTCATCATCATCAGTATTAATTTTAAGGTGCCACAATATACTTCTTCATAATCAGCCATTACGGACTTTCTCTTAGATCAGAGCCACATATCCGATAGTCTCAGCCCTGATACATACATACAGCGTACAAATATAACTCAAATTTATATCATATCTTTAGGCCACTGTCTTTGTTATGGTTTTATCTTCTAATTTAGATATCAGAACAGTCTTTGACATCGATGAACCAGAAATACGGAGTTATTTCCCGGAGAGTTGGTTCTGGGAGGAGCATGCGATCTCTAGGTAATGAGCAATGTTTAAATGACCCTTTGACAGGTCACATAGAGTGGTCTGGTATAGACGACTCCAGGATAGTATGGAGGTCTGTGAGCAGAAATTAGGAGATAGTAATGGCCCCATTGTGATTGGGGGAAAAACCCATACTTGACCACTTTCCTGAAATGTCCAGGCAACTCCTGCATTCTGGGTAGGTCTCCTGGGGGCCTCCATAACGCGTTTCACCACAAGTTGCACCATTTCGTCCCCCTGCGTTTTGGAGGTGGGGGCCAAACAGACTTGATTCGTGATGCACTACCCCCCTCTGCACTTGAGCTTCACCTCACCAGGAGGGGAAAATAGAAAGTTGGCAAGTATGGGGAAAACCTAACTAACGACAGTGATCTGACCAATCCTCCCAACTGTGCCGATTATAGCAGGAAACCCCAATTCGTGGGCCACAAATGGGCAAGGCTTAACCAAAATGAGTGGACTTTTTACCCAATTTACCCATTTGCGGGTGGAGCATATTTTGTCCCGATTTCTCGGTTCTAAACGTTGGGAAGTATGTATGTTTAATATACGTCACACCTTAACTATATATAACTATCTGCTACCTCCTTAGAGCGGACTTTCTTAGACTTTCCACAAAGCTCCCAGATTCCCTGACAACCTGGGAGATCCAAGGAATCAGCATGTCAGATAAAGGTAGGTACCAGGACAGCCAGGAGCTGTGCTAGGGGATCATGGGGTTCAGGGGCAAATATATGTATATTTGTAAGAATACATACATCGCAATGGGCATGAAGCGAAAAGCAACAAGCCAGATTAAGTATATATTATATAATAATTAAAGCATTTTTTTTTTTTTTTCAATTCAGAATGGCAAGAAAATAATTAAAAAAATATATATTTTTCATATATTTCATTTTTATTTATTTCACAAATGGAACATGAAAGCCCGAGTCAGGGCAAGTTGGGTCGGTATGCGCAGATCCGTCAGGACTGGTCTGGCAACGCGGTATGACCCATTCAGTATGGCCAGCGGATGCCCCCGTGCCCCAAAGCTCAGCCTGCCCCTTGTTGAGTATCACTCGCTAACCAAGATAACAAAGGGAGAAGATTCAATTCCTTGCCTTGTTCTTTAGAACAACGTAGGGCGCACATCATTACAGTTACTATGGTAATAGAGGCACAATATTACCGTTAGCACGGTAATGAAGGGTCAGTGTGTAGAGGGAATCACAGCCGGCCAAATGATATTAGTGATGAGAATATTCAGAGAGTAATTCTGCATATTAATCTATAAATCTGAGTAGCTGCCTCCGTGCCGATTGCCTAAAATAACATATTTAAAGAACGGTGTGGATGGAGAACAGTTCCTTACGAAAGCAGAACGCTGGAGAACGTTTGTCTCTTTTCCAGGTATATGCGTTGCAGAACCGCTCAAGATAACGGTTTATAAGGACTTATTCCTAGATGTGCAGCTGCCGTATTCCGTCGTCCGAGGGGAACAAGTTCAAATTCAAGTTACGGTCTACAATTACTTAAACTACAACGTTAAGGCAAGTCATACGTCACAATAAACATCTTTCTAAGCATTTCATTGTATACTGTTGGTGTATTATGATCTACAATTGCAATGTTCGTTCCAAGGAAATGTGTTATAACACACCTCTTTCCGTATATTATAAGGTCACCGGGCCATGAGATTAAATAAACATGTTTGTTTCTCTCTTTTCCTGCCTTATACTGGGTATGAAGCTTTGCCACAAATGTTATGTTTTATATATAAATGTATTTCTCAGCAATTCCTGTTCTGCTAATGCTCTCATCTCAGGATGGCGTTAACAGAAAGAGAAGAATTAAAATAGTGATTTATCGATTAAATAAATATTTTAAATTAAATTAAAGGCGAAAAAGTGCTTAGTGGCTGTATGATCAGTCACATAGCAGTGTTGGTCAGAGGGTTGTTTTGTGTTAGCTGTGCAGAGGGTGGTAATAGGGTAACCTAGAGTGGTTAAGAGGGTGGCTAAGGAATATTATAAGCTTGCCTGAAGAGGTGGGTTTTCAGAGAACGCTTGAAGGTTTGTAGACCAGAGGAAAGTCTTATTGTGCAAGGGATGGAATTCCATAGAGTGGGCGCAGCCCAATAAAAGTCCTGTAACCGGGAATGGGATCAGGTAATGAGTGTGGACTAGAGACGCAGATCTTGTTTAGAACGAGGGTGTCGAGTTGGGAGTCATTTGAGACAAATGAGGAGATGTATGTTGGTGCAGTTTTGTTGATGGCCTTGTATGTTAGTAGTATTATTTTTTATTGGATTTGGTAATAAACCAACCAATGTAGAGACTGACAGAGCGTATCAGCAGTGGTAGAAGGATTGCAAGGAAAATCAAGCTATCCGCTGCGTAGAATAGATTGTAGAAGTTTGAGTCTGATTTTGCTGATGATAATGCTCTGTTCCATTTCAGGGCTGCGTTTCTGTGTCCGTGGGGAAACAATTATGCATGGTTCATACCGATTTTGCCAGCAGCCATTCTTCAAGACTGAAGGGTTGTAATGAAGACTTTTATAAATTAAAGCCAAAGACAATCTCTTACAACCTCCTGCCTCTGGAACTGGGCTTTCACCCCATCACCTTCAAATTAACAATAATAAACTCTCTGAACAGCGGTGAGGTCGTGGTGAAATCATTACGGGTTGTGGTAGGTACTCTACGAGATCTGCAATCTAATAATCTGTGATAATGAATCAATCATGTTATTGGGCTTGCCACCAATGGTCTTGCGCATGTCAATGTTATCGCTGTGTCTCATTCCGCTCTAAGTAACAGGGACTTGGAGTCGAGCAGGAGGTGACGGAAAATCAGCCAGACCACAAACTGACTTTGAATCTCCCACTCCGGTCTCTCAAAGTTTTTGGAAGCCCATTGTCATCGTAGGACCCAGGGTTTGTCAGGAAAGGATTAGAGTGAGGGATGGGGAAATTTGGCTGTTTAATGCTCAACGTTGATTGTGCAAAAGTATTTTTATTTGGTCTACACAAATAACAGAGGCTACAAGGTCACACTTTGGTCAGATTCATGTTCAGACGTGCGTCCGTTTCCGTAGCCTATATTGCGTGATTCCACACTGCGCATGCTCAGACACAGACATTACGCCAATAAACACCATTGTATGCGATTCATGTCCGAATGCAAATATCACCTACGACTGTCTACATCTTGAGAGGCAGAACGGGGGGGAGGGCAGCAGCAGACTAACATAGGCCATGTACAGACGCAGATGGGTACGAGTCTAGTCCTGTGTTTGTCCTAAGTGCGCTTGTTTTTAGCCGTGTCTTTTGCACCAGCTACAGGTCAGGTGTAAGCGCCGACTGATAGTGATGACTGGCACAACATCATTATGCAAATAAGACATACTATAAAAATGCATTATATGTACAGAACGTATAGACATCATCTTTATTTATATAATTAATGTAAAAAAATGTAAAAAAAAAATAAAAGAAATTATATATATTTAAAAATATGCTAAAAGATGTGATTTAATTTTGTTTTCCCACATGCACTTTTATTGTAATTACTCCTATGATTATACTGCAGTCTGTTCTGTGTCTACGTACGGCAAGTACTACGTGAACAGAGCGTACTTACACCCAGATTCGAATCGAAACGCATCTTGAGATCCGCTTGGGTTTGAATACGGACAGAACTACACACAAGTTGTGTGCTCTTTTTAAAAAACGGAACTTACGTTCAAGTTGTAGTCCGACATGAATCAGGCCCTGAATGTGTTATACAGTTAAAATACAAAAGACAGGGGGCGCCACACATAGTGCATTAAAAGTGATACATAGTGAAAATATCCACACATGGATAATTCCCGTACCGGAGGTTCAAATCATTTGAGCCGAAATGATATAATGAGGAAATCCCTCTGATGGCACCATTTGTGGACACTGGAAATCAAGACGATCCTCAATATTAAGTAATCCTTCCAAGCGTTATCAGGATGGCTACCAGGTGACTGCAAATTCAAAAAAAATGCCACAATAGTATGATACCGTCAATAATAAACACACATTAATTCTCTAGAGAATCACAAATTTAAAAGCAGCACAATGTCTCATACTGCAGCTCTTTAAAATAAATGCCCGTACATGAAACAAGATAAAAAACAGCTTATCTGTCCTTAGCACACTCGCAGATGAAGTGGAGGGTTCCAGCCAGCAATACCCCACATCCAGATGGTGTTCACAGGAATCAGACAATAACACAATCTCCGACGCGTTTCATATTATAAAAATACTTTTTCAAGGACTCCTATTAGGTGTGACACTTGCAGACAGGTGTTGAGTGATTGGGGAGCTGCCTATTATATTTAAGTATCAATTTTTCTGATTTTCACTTATTTCATCTGCACTTTAAAAGAGCTTTACAGCTTAAAAAGTATTGTGGTATACAGTTGTTTAGCAGAAAGCCCAATAGGAAGAATGCCCTTTATTAATGAAGGACAGTGACCAGACTTCTGTTTTTTTATGCAGCCAGAAGGTATTCAGGAAGAGAGAAGTGTCGGATTTACTTTGGATCCACAAGGCCTTCGTGGTATGTATAGGTGTGCTGAGATTTTACAATGACTGCTTTCTGGAGAGCCCCCCTTTAGTCCTGTATCAGGGTACACCTAGGTCCATGCAGTGTCACTTGTAAAGGTGCCAGCTCGAGTCGAAATTGTGGGGCTTACTTTAGATATGCTCAGGCTCGTTTCCTCGAGAACCGAACACACCCGAACTTAAGGGATCCGAGTACCGAGCTGAGCTGTCACGCGCCCTCGGAATTGAAAACGAGGCAAAACGTCATTGTGACGTCATCGGATCTCGCAAGTTTTGAATTCCTTTTTAAGATCCAACATAGCGAGGGGTGGGGGGAAGGGCGGACCCCCATTTTTCTTTTCTGTCACTGCTGTGTGCCAATGTGTCCTAGATGTGCTAGGAACCGCCGTGTGTTTGTGTCATTGCTCTGTCGCTTACCATCCAGCCAAGTCGCTGCAGTATTTGTCCGAAAGTGTATGAAAATAATATTGTGACCTGTGAGGTGGTCTAAATTGACTGCAAATGACTTGAAAATAGTGTCATTGAGGTTAATACCCCTGGCACTCCAAACTCACCCGCTTCCTCCAAAGGTGCTCTCACACTGCTGAACGCCTCTGGAGGAAATCTCGCTCCCTGGCCGACTTCCTTCACTTCAAATTTATACTCACTTCATTCTGCTCTGCCCTCTCCCTGGCTAAACAATCCTTCTTCAAGTCCCTGATTTCCTCTCAGTCCTCCAATCCCCGCCGCCTCTTTGCCACCTTCAACTCCCTCCTCTCTCCCCCTCCCCCTCGTGTCCCGCCTTCCCTCTCCGCTTCTGACTTCGCCACTTTTTTCTCTTCTAAAATTGAGACCATCCGACTGAACATTTCCTCATCCCATCCCTCTCCCGCCCCCCTCATCCCTTCTCTCTCCAACAACCTACTCTGGTGCTCCTTCTGCCCCACTTCGGGTGATGAAGTTCTCTCCCTCATTCTTTCTTCTCCACCCTCCACCTGTCCTCTCAACCCTATCCCCTCTAACCTCCTTCGCTCTCTCTCTCCCACTGCCTGCTCTTACCTTGCTCACCTTTTCAACCTATCACTCTCCTCTGGTGTAGTCCCCTCTTCATTTAAACATGCTCTTATCTCTCCCATCCTCAAAAAACCTAATCTTGACCCCACCTCTCTTGCAAACTATCGCCCTATCTCACTTCTCCCCTTTGCCTCCAAATTACTTGAGAGGATTGTCTGTTGCCGCCTCACTAGACACCTCTCGGACAATTCCCTCCTCGACCCTCTCCAATCCGGTTACCGCCCCCTCCACTCCACCGAAACTGCCCTGGCCAAAGTTACTAATGATCTACTTTTAGCCAAATCTAAGGGTCACTTCTCCCTGCTCATCCTCCTTGACCTCTCTGCGGCCTTCGACACCGTGGACCACCCCCTCCTGCTACAAACACTTCTATCTCTTGGCCTCTCTGGATCTGTCCTTGCCTGGTTCACCTCATACCTCGCTAACCGCTCCTTCTCAGTATCCACGTCTGGCTCCTCCTCCACCCCCTTCCCTCTCCCTGTTGGTGTCCCTCAGGGCTCTGTTCTTGGCCCTCTACTCTTTTCGCTCTACACCTCCTCACTGGGGACTCTCATCTCCTCATTCGGTCTTCAGTATCACCTTTACGCTGACGACATCCAACTCTACATCTCCTCGCCTGATCTCTTCTCCTCCCTCTTCTCTCGTGTATCTGACTGCCTCTCTGCCATTTCCTCCTGGATGTCATCGCGCTTTCTCAAAATTAACATCTCCAAAACTGAACTGATTGTCTTTCCTCCCCCTAGACTCCCCGCCCACCATATCCTATCTATCACTGTTAACAATACCACCATCTCCTGTGTCACCCAACTCCGCTGCATGGGCGTTACCCTCGACTCCTCTCTCTCCTTCGCCCCCCACATCCAATCCCTCGCCCAAGCCTGTCGCTACCAGCTACGCAACATTGCCCGCATCCGGCCCTTCCTTTCCCAGGATGCCACCAAAACTATCATCCACGCACTCATCATCTCCCGCCTTGATTATTGCAACCTCCTTCTTACCGGCCTACCCCATTCCCATCTCGCCCCCCTCCGCTCTATACTCAATGCGGCTGCAAGACTCATCTTCCTTTCTCGACGCTCCTCGTCTGCCTCCCCTCTCTGCCTTGCCCTACACTGGCTCCCCATTCCTTACAGAATCCTTTTCAAACTCCTGACCGTCACTTACAAGGCTCTCTCCCAGTCTACTGCTCCCTATATCTCTAACCTCCTCTCCATTCACACCCCTGCCCGCTCCCTGCGCTCGGCCAATGACCGTCGCCTCTCCTCCACTCTGATCACCTCTTCCCACTCCAGAATCCAAGACTTCTCCCGTGCTGCCCCCCTTCACTGGAACGACCTCCCTCGCTCCATCCGTCTTTCTCCCAATCTGTCCTCCTTCAAGAGGGCATTCAAAACTTACCTGTTCCTAAAGGCTTACCAACCTTCCACCTAACCTCTCCTCCACCTGTTGTTCCCCTCTCTCCTCCCACCCCCCTGTTCTCTTCCCACTTACTTCAACTTGCTCCCTGTGTGCCTGAGATCTGTCTACCCTCCCTTAGGATGTAAGCTCATTTGAGCAGGGCCCTCTTCCCTCTGTTCTCCATACCTGCTCTTCTGCTCCGTCTTTACTGCATTAGCCTGCCTGGAGTCTCTGAAGTTTTGGTATTTTTTGTTAACCGTTTGTAATGTGTCACCTTGTTTAGTCTATTGTTTGTGATGTGTACGGCGCTGCGGAACTCTTGTGGTGCCTAATAAATAAAGGATAATAATAATAATAATAATGTAGGAACAAAAAAAGAAACAAATTATGTGATTTTAGGATTTTTTCTAAAAAATCCAAAACCAAAACCAAAACAGACGAGGGTGGTTTTGCCAAAATCAAAACCAAATCAAAACACGAAGCTAATCCAGATCCAAAACCAAAACCAGTTCACGGTGAGCATCTCTAGCTTATTTTTCAATAGAGTCGTGAGAGAACTGATTTATTATCGCCAAAATTCTGGACAGCTGAGCAATATTGGCTGTCCCGGTCTCGGCAGATGTGCGCAGGTGCGATACGGCTGGCCAATTTGCGCATGCGCAGTGGAACTGAAATACAACATTTGGCCTTTCAGTTCCACTATTGCGGAAAAAAATGTAGATAAAAAAATAGATAAAATGTATTCAAAACCAATATTCATTAACAATTGTAATCTGTTTTTCGCCATCCTGAGATGGCAATGACAGAAGAGATATTGCAAGTATCTTCACTATACTTTAGCGACGATACCAGAACTTTTCCTGCAAATAGATTTAAATGGGCTCCCACTAAATATGACAATTTTCGAGGCTCTGTCTAATACAAGAGAGAATTTTTTTTTGATCTACATATGTGGAACAGGGGTGATGCTAATCTCCTCATACCACATTCTATAACGACACAGAGAGTAACTGTCTGCACACTTTGTAACCCCATAAATGACTGTATATTTACTTGATCATTCATCCTTATGATTTAAAATCTGACATTTCAATAGTACGTAACAAAAAGCCAACATACAACAAATGTTCTATGTACCTGTTTATTTTTAACATAGGCATTAGCTTTACATACATATTGAGGACACAGTGAACATTATTTATTAGTGATGTCACTTTTGCATCGTAGGTTTAACAAGGAGACGTCATGAACTGAGCTTTAAAGTGCCAGCCAATATTGTACCGAAATCCAAGATCAGCCGTATCCTCTCTATAAATGGTAATGTTTTGCTGCTATATGGAACATGTTGCACACTATCCCTGCCAGACATAACGACCATACTTGCCTATTCTCCTAGAATGTCTAGGAGACTCCCATAGGTTATCCTCACAGCTCCCGCTCCTCTTTCCTGCCTTGAAGATGCGTTTCCCCCCCTGTTTCTGCTGTGCAAGGCATGCTTCACGTCATCACAAAGTGGGGGAGGGGCCTGTTTATGCAAATTATGCAAATTTAATTGCCATATCTCCACCCCCATTGAGGAATCAAATGGGTCCTCCCCATCTGGCCTCTTGTTGGCAGTCAGCTAGGCAATAGTATCATCACAAAAATTAATTTTGCTATTAATTTCATGCTCCTTGGCATCTGACAACAGGGAGAATGGCAACACCACTTGCGGTTGTGGGCATTCCTGTAAAACACACACGCACTGCGTGACCTCATTCCTGAGTCACCTGATTCTTTGTATGATGAACACAGGCAACATCCTGGGCGAGGTGATTGACACAGTCCTTAACGAGGAGAGCGTGAAGTATCTGGTCAGCATCCCGAAGGGCAGTGCGGAGTCCGAGCTGATGAGGGTGGCGCCACTGTTCTACGTTTACCACTTCCTGGAAAAGAAGAAGGAATGGAGTCTGCTGGGTTCCAACATCTTCATGTCACAGTTTAACATGAAGAAGAAGCTGAAAGAGAGTAAGTGTCCCCCGAAAACGAGGCAACTTAAATGACCCCCTTCAGTTGAGTAATAATCAGTTATATAATAATCTCTCATTGGTTCTAGGTGTCTCTAGTCTCCTGTCCTTCAGAAACAAAGACCATTCCTACAGTTTGTGGAGAGATGCAGACCCCAGCACCTGGTACACACTGATTTAATTGTCTAGATTGCAGTTAATATAATCTATCTGCAGGACACTCTGACATGTCCCTTTGTGCATCTTTCAATTTAAGTTAAATTTGCTTGGACCACAACTCCTAGCTTTGTAATGCTTGCTACTGCAGCCATGAATCATCTCTTAGCTCTGGGGATATATATTTTTGACAATACATACCTAGTTACATGGTTTCATACAAAGTTATATGAGGTCTACTTATTAATATGTGAAAGCCTCAAGTCTTGTCCCAATTTAGCAAAGCATGTTTTCCTTCTTTTTTATTAATAAAGTTTTTTTGTTCTATTTACATTTTTTTCTTACTTTTTTTTATTGTATATAAAGCAAAATAACATACAATAAACATATAAAAAAAAACAGGTCAAATGCAATTTTTTTAAAATAACTTTATTACTTTTTGGTTATTTTTTATATGCAATCTGGAAATGGAAAGCCTCTGTGATCTTTTAATGGATATTGGAGCGATAGACGATTATCGCAGTAGAAAATCGTTAATATTGGTGCAATAATAAATAAACCCCATGGTTACATAGCAAGTATGAAAAATGGTTTATCAAGTTCAACTCTCATAAATTCTAATTGTGTTGATCCAGAGGGAGGGAAAAGTGACAATCGGATAAACTGCCTGGATCAATCACTCCCTTAATGTCCTCTAATTATAGCTTTAATGAAGTCCATTTGGGAAAAATATGAATTTAGTAATCCTAGTAAATTAATGTATTCAATAATTACATGTTACTCAGCAATTACTATTTGTAAAATACACAGAGTGTACTAAAATGTATTTTATTCCATTTATTTAACAGGTTAACCGCTTTTGCGATGCGGATCTTTGGTGACGTTAGCAATTATGTCACTATCGATCACATGTCTGCGTGTAACAGTCTGCTATGGCTGATAGAGAATTGCCAAACAAAACAGGGATCTTTTGAAGAAAAATCAGCAACCCAACCAGTCAGACTACAGGTGCATTTCATACTGTGTTTCCTAAATTGTTCTCCTTAATAAAAGTGCATTTACTACTACATGGTGGATGGGCAGCCTGTCCATTCACTAAGAACCAGTGACATCACTGAGAATGCAGCCTATCCATTCACTAAGAACCAGTGACATCACTGAGAATGCAGCCTATCCATTCACTAAGAACCAGTGACATCACTGAGAATGCAGCCTATCCATTCACTAAGAACCAGTGACATCACTGAGAATACAGCCTTTCCATTCACTAAGAACCAGTGACATCACTGAGAATGCAGCCTATCCATTCACTAGGAACCTGTGACATCACTGAGAATGCAGCCTATCCCTTCACTAGGAGCCAGTGACATCACTGAGACTGCAGCCTATCCCTTCACTAGGAGCCAGTGACATCACTGAGAGTGCAGCCTATCCGTTCACTAGGAACCAGTTACATCACTGAGAATGCAGCCTATCCAGTCACTAGGAACCAGTGACATCACTGAGACTGCAGCCTATCCCTTCACTAGGAGCCTGTGACATCACTGATACTGCAGCCTATACCTTCACTAGGAACCAGTGACATCACTGAGACTGCAGCCTATCCCTGCACTAGGAACCTGTGACATCACTGAGAATGCAGCCTATCCCTTCACTAGGAACCTGTGACAAGCGTTGATGCTAGGGTCCTTGGCTCCCTAGGCACAGTGTGAAAATCGCCGCCCCCCCCCCCCACTCACAGACACTGTCGGGCCGTGATGATGACATCATCACGGCCTGTCACTGTCAGTGAGCGGAGGGGAGAAGACAGAGCAGAGAGGAGCAGCTTCATGCAGGTAAGATTCATAGCCCCTTCCCTCCTCTCCTCCCCGTGGATTTCCGTTTTTTTTTAAATTTCGAGGCGCCCTGCAGAGCCCGGCGCCCTAGGCAATTGCCTAACCTCGCCTAATGGGAGTGCCGGGCCTGCCTGTGACTTCACTGAGACTGCAGCCTATCCATTCACTAGGACTTGACACAACTTTATACCTCAGTGATGTCACTAGTTTCTAATCAATTGATAAGATATATGTTGGTTCATTACAGAAAGTGGTTCCTTCCAGTGACATGATACAATGTGTCCCCAACATCAGTCCCTGTTGCCCCAGTCTTTATTAGGTAGTGAGGTTTCATCCTATATGAGTTATCTGTAGGACTGTTGTGTTCCAAATTTTCTCAAGAATAGACTTGTTTTACAGCATCATGAAGCTTTCAAATGCTTATTTCCAGCATACGTTGTATTTTCAGGGATTTCTCCCAAAAGAAGCTGCAGAGAAAGCCTTGTACTTAACAGCCTACGTTGTAATTGGAATTCAGAAGTCCTCTCACATGTGCCGTCTCACAGTAAGTGTCACAGTTCAGGTTATACACAGGCAACATATTTAATTTATTCATATGACCTTGCTGAATTATGCCTGGGAACTGTCTGATGTAACCATGGAGATACATGTTCATAGATGAAGCCCTGCCTTAGGCAATCTCTAAATGATTGATAATATAAGACAACAAGCTGAAATGCTGAAGCAAATCATGTCAGTTAGCTTGCTGTGAAATAACTGCCCATCCCCCTCTAAGTATAAATCTATCATTCTGCAGTCTGTATAAATCATCTATGTTACCTAGGAGAATGCAAGTCAATTACTGACAAGTATATCATAGATAAATGCCACGTAATGGGTTTAGTTCTTGTTTAAATGTATTTCTGTCTTTCAGCAAGTGGACGATGCATTAAATCTCGCCATAGAATATCTGTCGAAGCATGTGACTAATGCACAGAGCACTTTCTCGCTGGCGATAACGGCATACGCGCTCGCAACTTCTGAGGCAACTGGGGAAAGTAAAGGTTTTACTATACAAAAATTAAAAAACGAAGCATTCATTAAAGGAATAGGTAAGTCAACGTCTATGCACCCTGCATTTGTCGGTGGTGTTGGGCTGCTGTAAACATGACCGAAATCCTTCTTGTAGGTGAACCCCCTGTTTATCGATACTGGAAAGATACATTAAAGATATTTGACGCAACTGCCCCCAGCGCTGAGACAGCGAAGATGGTGGAGACCACGGCGTATGCTTTGCTGGCTTTTCTGAAAAATGCTGAAAGGGACTACGCCCAACCAGTCATTCGATGGCTGAAAGAACAGCAACGATACGGTGGTGGATTCTACTCCACGCAGGTAAATTATTCCTCCCATCCTGTTTGCTAATTACTGTTATTAAAGACCGGACAATTTGACGCAACTCTGTACGGAGCACCTTTCTGCCGTTTTGGAGGGCAGGAGACGGAATGACTCACATAGTAGGATTGAAATGGGGGTCTCCAGCAAATCTCTCATTGTCATTGTTGTTGAGTCAATTAACCAATGAGGTGGTCGTCTTCTTTAAACCCAGTAAAGTAGCAATTGAATTCTGCATTCTCTATGGGGTTGAGCTTCTAATTTTCCTCTTCCATCTCCCTTGAATTACTTGTATGTAGTCATAGGCAAACCGAGGGGGGGTGGGAGGGTTCTAGTGCCTAGAAACCCCCCTCCAAGCCTGGGGCACTGTATAATTGAGGTGGCTGGACCCTGCCCCGGCTCTACTCGGCTCTGCTTGAAAAGGGAGAGCTGCGTGCACCTAATAGTAGTGCACGCAGCATTGCCCATGTATATTATGGGGATAGGAAGAATTGGAGAGCAGCCAAGCACTGTCTAATATTATAGCCACACCCCCATGCATGCTGGTCACACCCATTGGCCGCGTGGTGTGGAAACCCCCCTCTACAAATCCTGCGTTTGCCCTTGGTAGTATTATATCCTTTTATCATGGTGCACATTACCAAGGTGGTATTACCCACTTACTCATTCAGGGAACCTAACAAGGACAACGAAATGTCACGGCTTAGCAGTTACGTGTCAGTATTTCAAGGTTTTCAGACACTTTCTCTCAAGCAATTGCTCAAAAGTAATGAAGCTCGTTGTTGGATATTGAAAGGCCCTGACCCACATCCCCTTCCATTTCTTAACCTCCAATAGTGGCTCCTACACCTAAATCACACATCCTCCTGCAGCTAAACACTACCTTGCCCCATCGTGGCCTTGCATTAAGTAAGTGCTCACGAACAATTGTACTAAATAACTATAATGGAGGAAATTACTGTTAGGTAAAGTCAACTTGCTACATTTCCAATATGCATAAGGCTTTAGCATTAGACGTTAACCTATTCCTGGGGCATAAAAATACTAATTTCTATGCTGCGAATGCATCCAAAAATCAGTTGGTATTTAGTGTTGAGCGGAACTTAGACTTACTCCTGAAGAGGTGGACAAGCGAAAGTTGAGCACAGCAATGGCATAAAATTGAAACTGTAGTACGCTCCCAGAGATGCGATCTAATTAGATTTGGACGTATCTCACAAATATGTTTCTTAGGAGGCTTATATTTTGTAGGTACCGGACGCCTGGTGAAAAGATATGTGATGATCTAGGTAGGTTAGAGGAATGGTCAAGAGAGCGTCAACTACAGTTTAATGCCAAATCATGCACTTGGGTCTCAAAAACCCAAAGGCTAAATATAGTATTGTGGGCACTATATTGGAAACTACTGAGGAGGAAAGGGATCTAGGAGTCACTATTTCAGGTGATTTAAAGGCAGGTAAGTAATGTAACAAAGCAATGAGGAACGCAAGTCAGATGCTTGGTTACATAAGGAGAGGAATCAGTAGCAGAAAGAAAGAAGTAATAATACCACTGTATAGGTCATTGGTACGGCCTCATCTAGATACTGTGTTCAGTTCTGGAGAACGTATCTCCAGAAGGATATAAATACACTACAGACTGTACAAAGAAGGACAACTAACATGGTGCATGGTCTACAGCACAAAACTTACCCGGAGAGACTAAAAGATCTTATTATGTATAGTTTGGAGCAGAGAAGGGGACGGGGGCACATGATAGAAACTTTCATATATATCCAGGGTTCTAACAAGGTGCAGGAGGGAAACATTCTACATAGGAAGAGAAGTATTAGGACACAAGGACATGTACTGACACTGGGGGGGAAGAGAAGTATTAGAACACAAGGACATGTACTGACACTGGGGGGAAGAGAAGTATTAGAACATGAGGACATGTACTGACACTGGGGGGAAGAGAAGTATTAGAACACGAGGACATGTACTGACACTGGGGGGGAAGAGAAGTATTAGAACACAAGGACATGTACTGACACTGGGGGGGAAGAGAAGTATTAGAACACAAGGACATGCACTGACACTGGGGGGAAGAGAAGTATTAGAACACGAGGACATGTACTGACACTGAGGGAAGAGAAGTATTAGAACACGAGGACATGTACTGACACTGGGGGGGGGAAGAGAAGTATTAGAACACGAGGACATGTACTGACACTGGGGGGAAGAGAAGTATTAGAACACGGGGACATGTACTGACACTGGGGGGAAGAGAAGTATTAGAACACGAGGACATGTACTGACACTGGGGGGGAAGAGAAGTATTAGAACACGAGGACATGTACTGACACTGGGGGGGAAGAGAAGTATTAGAACACAAGGACATGCACTGACACTGGGGGGAAGAGAAGTATTAGAACACAAGGACATGTACTGACACTGGGGGGGAAGAGAAGTATTAGAACACAAGGACATGCACTGACACTGGGGGGAAGAGAAGTATTAGAACACGAGGACATGTACTGACACTGGGGGGGAAGAGAAGTATTAGAACACAAGGACATGTACTGACACTGGGGGGGAAGAGAAGTATTAGAACACGAGGACATGTACTGACACTGGGGGGGAAGAGAAGTATTAGAACACAAGGACATGCACTGACACTGGGGGGAAGAGAAGTATTAGAACACAAGGACATGTACTGACACTGGGGGGGAAGAGAAGTATTAGAACACAAGGACATGCACTGACACTGGGGGGAAGAGAAGTATTAGAACACGAGGACATGTACTGACACTGAGGGAAGAGAAGTATTAGAACACGAGGACATGTACTGACACTGGGGGGGGGGAGAGAAGTATTAGAACACGAGGACATGTACTGACACTGGGTGAAGAGAAGTATTAGAACACGAGGACATGTACTGACACTGGGGGGAAGAGAAGTATTAGAACACGAGGACATGTACTGACACTGAGGGGAAGAGAAGTATTAGAACACGAGGACATGTACTGACACTGGGGGGAAGAGAAGTATTAGAACACGAGGACATGTACTGACACTGGGGGGAAGAGAAGTATTAGAACACGAGGACATGTACTGACACTGGGGGAAGAGAAGTATTAGAACACGAGGACATGTACTGACACTGGGGGGAAGAGAAGTATTAGAACACGAGGACATGTACTGACACTGGGGGGAAGAGAAGTATTAGAACACGAGGACATGTACTGACACTGGGGGGAAGAGAAGTACTAGAACACGAGGACATGTACTGACACTGGGGGGAAGAGAAGTATTAGAACACGAGGACATGTACTGACACTGGGGGGAAGAGAAGTATTAGAACACGAGGACATGTACTGACACTGGGGGGAAGAGAAGTATTAGAACACGAGGACATGTACTGACACTGGGGGGAAGAGAAGTATTAGAACACGAGGACATGTACTGACACTGGGGGGGAAGAGAAGTATTAGAACACGAGGACATGCACTGACACTGGGGGGAAGAGAAGTATTAGAACACGAGGACATGTACTGACACTGGGGGGAAGAGAAGTATTAGAACACGAGGACATGCACTGACACTGGGGGGGAAGAGAAGTATTAGGACACGAGGACATGTACTGACACTGGGGGGAAGAGAAGTATTAGGACACGAGGACATGTACTGACACTGGGGGGAAGTAGGTTCAGAGGAAACTTCTTCACAGAAAGGGTAGTTGATACGTGGAATAGCCTCCCGTCAGAGGTCGTAGAGGTGAATACAGTACAGCAATGTAAACATGCTTGGGATAGACGTTTGTTCCAGGACTACTGTAGGGAATTAGATTCCCATTGGATTTATAAAGCGGTAAACGACAGATGTGGGCGTATTTCCTTACATTTTATATTTTTATATGGAAAATGTGACTTTGGCATTTATTATTAACACTGTCGTGACACTATCCTCTCTTGTGTATATGACACGTCATTACATTATATTGCGCACGAATAGGGTAATGAGAGTTTCAGGTTTGTCACTAACACTGTCAAGCTGCATCTCAGTACTATTGTGGGTGTGTGCCAGAACTACAATGATGGCGGAATACTGCTGTTTTGTGTTAGACGTATACTGAGGTACATGCGACTCAACATACGCACGTCATTCCGCAATTCTATGGCCACATTTTTACACGTATGTCCGGGATGTAACAAAGCAGTAATCTTCAGCCCTAAGAGAACGCGGTTTACAAGGAGGATAGTTGATGTGATTGTAACCCCGTTGTGTTTACAGGACACCATTACTGCTCTGGAGGCGCTGACGGAGGTCGCCATCCTCGATGAAAAGCTGATCTTGAATATGGATGTCAAAGTCTCCTACAGAAAAGCCGGAGATTTCAAAAGCTACCGTCTGACAGACAAAAATCCCTTCACCAGGCCTGTAGAGGTAATGAATGTAAACCTTTGTGTCAGCCCCCCGGGGTAAATTAAATGTTGCCGCAACAGGTGATTTCTCTGCAAACTCTTTTTTCACACGAGCTACACCTGTTTGGCGAATGGTTTTCTGCATAAACGCCGTTAATTAGAAAGGAGAAAGTATTATTTCTGCTAAACTGTGTCCTCCAGAATCAAATTCAGATTACTCACCCTCACCTACAAAGCCCTCAACAACACCACCCCTGCATATATCTCAAATCTCATATCAAAACACTGTCCCTCCCGCCCTCTTAGATCTACCTCTGACCTGCGCCTTGTCTGGTCTCTGGTAACCACCTCTCACTCCCGCCTACAAGACTTCTCCCGTGCTGCTCCCCACTTATAGAATTCCCTACCACGCCCAATCAGACTTTCCCACAGCCTTCAAATCTTTAGATGCTCTTCGAAAACCCATCTCTTTTTTAGAGGTGACCTTATCCTCAATAACATTATTCACACTACTGCACCCTCACAACTATCCCAATCTCCACTCTGAGCCACACTCACTCCTCTTGTTTCAGTTCCCTCTTCCCCTTAGAGTGTAAGCTCTCTAATGAGCAGAGTCCTCCATGTCCTTTGTTTCATGTCTGCATTTATTTTGTCTGCCTTGTATGTCCCTGTTTTATGTATGTCCCTGTTTTCCCTACTGTACGGCGCTGCGGAGCACTGTAGCGCCTTACAAATGTATAATAATAATAATAATAATATAATAAAAAACAGCAGATAGTGACTGGTTTGGGAAGTATATGCCATCATTAGACTGTAAAATCTGCCGTAATTAACTTTGAAAGTTCAATAGGGGTTTTCAAAAAGCCTCTACCACCACCAATGAGACTCATTTTAAAAAAATCCCTTAACACCACAATTTATCCCAAAAAAATGTCAAAGGGTCAGCTCAGCGATTCTTAACTGCCCCAGCCATACTGGACCTGAACGGTTAACTTACCCCTTTGCTGTGCCAGTCCTCTGCCGATGCCCTCTTGCATGAATCGACTAGCCGGCTCGCAACATTCACAGATTTTGGACTTTCTGTTTCATTCGGTAAAAAAAAAAAAATAGTTCCAAAAATATATCTAAAAACTGTTTCCAAATGTTTTACATCTTACACATAAAATATGGTTTATTTTTTTTGCCCTTTGATAAATGAGCCTGTAAATCACCCTAATTCCCGGTAAGTCTCCCAGACTCACGGGAGAGCAGACCATTCTTACACATCCTGCCAACTTCCTAATGAAAGCGGGTTAGACGGGCGCCTCCATGACGCTAATCGCTGCACCCCACTCCACTCCATACTTGATATATTCAGTACGTCTGTATTTAGAGACCATATTTTCTAGTAAAAATGTATTTCTTTGAAAAAATACATTAAATTGGAGAGAGGTTCCAGTAGAACACTTTATACATAACATAATCCTACCGTAATGTATAGAGTTTCGAATAGAGGCGCCAGAACTCCGAGATGACCTCTAATATCTTATATTTTACAGTAATACACAAGATTCCAATTGATACAGAAATGGCTTGTATGCGTCTTATCCAGTTTTACCTGATAGTTACGGGACGCTCTCGCAATTAGTTATATGACAGAGTGACATCACAACTCGCCAACTATCTGTGATGACATCATCTTTCACCATATAATAAGCATATGTTTTACAGCATATTTTCCGGTCACTTGTGAATTATATATATATATCTTTCTATTCACAGGTGCCAATTCAGGAAGATCTCATCATAGATACAAGAAGTACCACTGGCATTGCTACAGGAAATGTATGTATATTTACAGGGGAATGGATGAAAATTCTGCTTTCCAATTCCAGTATAATTCAATCTATAAGCAGCGCAAGCACAATGTGGTATAATTACTTTGGTTGTGAGGAAGGTGGTCGCAGGCTCAGATTAAGCTACATTAATTTATTGGTTTAGTGGTGGAGAGAGCATATGCAATGGAAGGTGATACTGTCCAACCAATCATCACCATATTCTCTAGCGTGGGCGGGATCTTTAGTCCTTGTGAGTGTGGCGCTGGTTTGTGACATCACATCCAAGCGCCACACCCCCAGCCCATTACAAACATGGAGGAGCAGCTTCATAATAGAGGGCCGATACTCAATGTCGGTGTGCCTCGACGACAGTCGAGACACTGAATAAGTGCCATTGTGTCACTCATTCATTATTTTAGGCTGCCCATTACAGCCTAGCGCCCTGGACCACCGCCTAGATGTAGTAGCATTGGCCCTGTATGTTTTTGACAAAAAAACGAGTGCACGTGTGGTGCCAAGCTAAAGATCTCTGATGCCGCCAGTGCTTGAGACACCGTTCTCCACCATCATCAACCAGGCGTCAAATGAGCGAGTTGTGGAATAATGTTGCTGAATCTCTTCTGCGCAATCCCAGACATTGGAAGATGCAAAGCTGCTGGTTGTATTGGGCACACGTTGTGGCATCTAATAAGTAACTTATATCGATGTTAAAATGCTTTTGCTCACTACCTGTATAATCATCCATATATTTTGAGGGAAACAGTGTATCAAGTAGATACACTATCCTGAAAAATGTAAAAATACTGGCAACAAAAATAACTTAACAGGAGACCTAAAGCTCCTGATAGTTGGCTTAGTTAATTAATCAATTAATATCTATTTGCCATAAATAACTGGTTATTATCTCCAATGGATAATGCGATGATTTGCAAAACATTATTAACTTTTGTGCTGCCGTCTAGTGGAATGCAAGGATATGTTAGGCTTTTTGTCATCTATCTACTTGTGTAAATGTTATTTTATCTGACATGTATTAAGTTGCACTGAACAGCAGATTCTCCTTGCAGCTCTTCAGAGTGGATCTCTCATTAGATTAAGCTTTTAACTTTTTTTTTCCAAAGCTTAGAGAAAACTGTTCCCAGCAATAGCTTTACACTGAGGTCACCCCAAGTTTCTCAGCCCAAACGCCTCAGCTTTCAGGCGGGTTGGACATAGCGTAGAGGGATTAGCATGAGTAATTCTAAATCCTCTGACTCACCCAGATGTCTGTACAGATAACAGTGTAAATCCTACCGTACTCCTACTAAAAGGGTTTTATTCATTGGTCTACCTTGATCTAGATAAACGATCAATGTGTTGCTATAAGATACTGCTCTATATAAGTTAGTTTTATATTAGCAAATAATTCTTAGTTCCTGGCGTTTTCTGTTCTTGGATAAGCAACAAGGAAGTCACTGGTGGGTTCTGTCCATTTATTACAATGACTTTGTTGCTAATCACAGTAAAATCAAATAAACGCGTCGTATTTGTGTCTTGCAGGTGAAGACTGTGTACAACATTATTAGCCCCCCTCAAGAGAACTGCAAATATGATCTGAAGATTCAGAAAAAGGCTAACCCATGTAAAGTATTACACATACATGCATCACGCTGTCCTTGGTAATGGATCTTGCATGTTAGAGTATGTTGTGTGAAATTCCCAGAAAGCGAAACGCGTGTGTTTTTTATCTGGTCATTTCCAGGGCCGGAACACTACAATGCCGGGCCCATAGCACAATTTGGAGAGAGAGGGGGCGCGGGCATGTAGTTACATGGATTGCGGCAGCTACGGGCCTCCCCGCTCATTTTGGGGAGTTTTTTGTTCAAGTAAAGTGTGTTTTGAAATTTTTGGTGTGTAATTTTTTTGTGTCTGTCATCTTTTGATTGAAAAAGAATCTTTTCACCTCAGTAGACCTAATCTTGTTAATTACCCCGTACCACATAACACGGAGGGATTGGGAACAGTATCATTATTTTCCCCATGGGACTGGTAGCCTCTGGGTTAATTATTTTGTTACCCTTCCCTCATATTGCCATCAGCCCTAAACATACTAAAGTAGCTGGGGTGTGATGTGACGCAAACATTTTTGTCCAATGCACCTTCTTAGGATTGTTCCGCCTCTCCGCCTGTCGCCGTGCGCTTTTTATTTGCAGAGGTGTCTTACTAATCCTTACTAATCCAGAGAGGAGGCATGAACCTTGCTGTACTTTGCAAATGTCCGTCTTGTACGATACGTAAACGACCACAAGGTCGTTGTGAGACGTCTTAATTATCTAATCTGTAGCCTAATTGTCTTGTCACGTTTCTCATTATCCACAATGTTTAGTCGACGATGAAAAGTCCATATATGACGATGAGTCCACCGATGTGCTGCGTCTGGAAGCCTGCGCACGGTAAGCTTCAATCGCTGCTCAGTATTCATATATAAGGGAGAAGCCCGCATTTATTGATTTGTCTTGGGTTTTTATGGGACATCGGAGTGGCTTTAGGGGGAAGCAGATGCTGTGATATGGGGTCAGTAGTTCGGTATTGGTTCAGCTTCATATCTGGAGTATAAACTGGCTGCTATTTATGTAGGTTGACGTTAGTTGACTGGATGAGCAGATGATCTCTGTGTCCTGCAGTCCGACACTGCACAGACAGCCAAAGAAACAAATCACATATAAAGTTTCAGAAGATCAATGACAGCTATTTTCCAATTGTTTGCTGTGGGCTACAGTGAATTTGGGATTATTCACCATGTTATTAAGGTGCTGACTCATAGCTCCCGACATCGACACTGGCCCACACCCGGACAAATTGTGCGCACATAGAAAAGGAGACATTGCCCAGCCTTGACGGGGCATGGCCGCACCACACGGATGTGCCATGCCCTCCAATGGCGTACCTGGCGCTTCCAAAATGCTATGTCACCCCCATCCGACCTCCCCTCCCCTAAAAAGACCCTTGATCTGCCATGGTGGTCGCTGAACTGCCTCTCAACTTTCCAGTAGTCAGGACAAAGGTGCCGAAAGGTAGAATAGCCACATTAAATTGGGACTGTCCACCTACATCGGGACATTTGGGAGGCGTGGCTTACTGTCAGCCATTTTGTGACTATCATCCATTCATCAGAGGTGCCTCAGTGATGTCACAAAATGGCTGTTGTGAAGGCGATGGGCCTTTCTGTAAATAATCTTTAAGCCTTAAATGCCCAGGTTATTAAAAATACCTGACATTCTGTGGTGAATAAGTTCAGGTTAAGAGTTAAAACAGGCTTGAGACGTGTTTTGCAAATTTCCAGTGTCCTGGGAATAGACAGGTATTTTCCACTACAGAAGAAGCGCCGACTACGTCAAGTCATGGATAAGGCATTCAACCAAGTGATGGCCCCACTGAAAAAATCTGGAAGCGATTTGTTTCATATTTACACAGCGACTAAATCATCATCTTCAGCAGATTTATGCCATAAGGGATTTTTTTTTGCTATTTTTCTGAGTAAAAAAAAAAAAAAGAAGAAGAAAAATCTCGCTCTGAAAGCTGCTTTGTTCCTTAGCTTTGACCCAGTTTTACCATTTTCCTAATCATTTGACTTGTTGTCTCTGTCTATTATCAGTGATAGTTGATGCCTAGATTATGAGGTAGATTTACTAAAACTTCTAGAATGGAAAAGTGGAGATGTTGCCCATAGCAACCAGTCAGATTCTAGCTATCATTTCCTAGGGGCAGATTCAATGTGGCGCCAGGGGAAGTGATCTGTCTCCGGTCCGCGTTTGTGGCCGCGGACCTCCGCTCTTCCTTTCTTCGAAGGTTTAGCGAATCTACCCCTAAGTCGTGTTGGTATTTTTCACTCAACAGTTACCGAAACGTGAACTTGAATAACCCCAAATATTTCAACTTGTAATCATGGCGTATTTTCCCTCAAAGACTAGTCTGGTACTGACAAATTGAGAATGTCTTCACCTTGCAAACTGCTAATCCGTCCTCGCCTCTAATTTGTAGACTCGATAGCAGACATAACTGACGGACCGTGCAGCTAAAGGGTTAAGAAGGAGCTGGTTAGTGATTCTGTCCCGTCCCCCCCCCACCCCGAACCTGGGGTAGGGTGGCCTCTGCCAATTTGGACGAAAGACTGAATGTGTTTCTGGCAAGAACTGAAAGCGGGGAACTTTCCAAAGGGAAACCGTTATTTCAGTTCTGAATTAATCTCCCCCTTTATGCAAGCTCAGGACATAAAGATCTCCGTGAGATTTAACATCAATAACTAATAGTAATATGACATGCGTTACTGACTTTAAAAAGTGCGCTGTACTCTGTGGGAAGCGAATAGACTGATGTTTGTTTTTGGACGAGAAGCCAATATTTTAATTTATGGTGTAAACCCCCTCCAATGTTCATTGGCATCCAATTATAATTACTAATATTGGAGGGCTTGGCAGACTCTTGTTACAACGATACAGGCTACTTGTCTGACGGCCCTTTTCAAAAGACGTTTGGGGCACAAGACTGACAGTTTTTCACTGTTTGAAAGGTGTAGATTTACTAAACTTGCTAAAAATAAATAGTGGAGGCGTTGCCCATAGCAGCCAATCACATTCTAGCTAACATTTATCTAGTACAATCTTCAAAACGAGAGCTAGAATCTGATTGGTTGCTACGGGCAGCAACTCCACTTTTTCTTTTCTTAGCATTACTAAGTCTACCCCCTGCTGTGTTTTACATTTACGAACCGTTATTTACAGAATACATAACAATGACATCGCTATTGACCAAATATAAGTTATAGTTTACAGCAGTGACATCACTACTCTCCAAATATAAGGGTATATTTTATTATTTACATGTATTCATCTCACTCATACAATATAAATAAATTTTAATAAAATATGTTTCTTCCGTGGTGTTTCTAGACTTTGTATTTTGCACACGTGATCAGGCGTTTGGACAATTTCCTTCCGTTTTAGGTATAAACCCAGCGAAAATGAATTGCCCGACTCTGGCCAAGCCGTCATGGAGATCACGCTGATTACAGGGCTGCAAGCTGATGAAAAGCAATTAAATAAGGTCATCACCTTGTATTTTTATGGAAATAATTGGGTTGGTGGGGGGACCACAGTACATCGTAAGATCGCAGCCAAAAACCTGACTTAGAGACTTATTTTGAAGACGCTCCTAAGCATGAGGTGTTCAGGGATGTAAGAGTATTAATATATAAAAAGGGGGCATTGTATTATCTCAGTGTCTGAGGAATGATCTGCTGCCCCTCCCTCCAGGGATGTAGTCAGGGCCCCTGAAAGGGGCGTGGTCACACCAGGTTGTTGGTTCCTCCCACTACAGAGGCAAATCAGGGCCCCCAGGCTTGCTTGGGCCCTGGTACTTTGTACCTGCTCCCTCCCCTCTCGGGTGCCCTAGGGTGTAACAATAGGGGGTGCAGTCTCTATGGGGGGTCAGCAATGCCAGCCCTCTCAAACAATTGTGCATGCTCAGCAGAGGCCGCCCCCTTTCTTCTGTATTCAGAGCGAAGCTGGGGGCCCGGGAGGTGAAAAACGGCCTCTACCTAACCTGAGTCAAACGCGTCAGGCACATAGACACACCGCGATGTGACAACTTCAATTTCACCATTATTTGTTCTTCTCTATTTGCAGCTCATGAACAGAGTGGATCAATATGTCACGGATTACAGCATAGAAGATGGGAAAGTCATCCTCCATTTTGAATGGGTACGGTTGGGTCTGAGGGAGCCCTATGTCTCAGCCGCTGGCTGTCCCCCCATTTTCACTTGTCCTTGTCTTTTGCGCCGCAGATCTCATCTGACGAGTACATATGCGCTACAGTACTGCTGAGGAAACTGTTCAAAGTCGCCATGACAAGCCCGGGAATTTTTAAAGTCTACGAGCTTCACTCACCAGGTAGGGGGCCGGTGAGATCGTGGTACACTGGGTGGTTATTGGGGAATGGACAGTGTGAGTCTTACTGCCGGTGTTGAACTACAATCCCCACAATGCACCAGCTGGAATGCCCAACGTCCCCCGTTTGTACTAATATAAGCAGAAAGTCGCAGATTGGACATTTCTGCTGTATAAGAAACCTTGAGTTGCTCAGGTCGTTGGTTCCCGGATGTCACAAACCTCACCTCATTCTTTCCTCAGATCAACAGTGCACAATCTTCTACAATCCGTTTGCGGACGAGAACTTGGTACAAGTGTGTACAGGAGACGCATGCAGATGTATAGCAGGTAGGTTATCATGAAGATACATTATATGGTATATAATAGATCATCATCGCCATTTATTTATATAGCGCCACTGATTCCGCAGCGCTGTACAGAGAACTCATTCACATCAGTCCCTGCCCCATTGAAGCTTACAGTCTAAATTCCCTAACATGCACATACAGACAGACAGAGAGAGACAGACTAGGGTCAATTTTGATAGCAGCCAATTAACCTACCAGTATGTTTTTGGAGTGTAGGAGGAAACCGGAGCACCCGGAGGAAACCCATACAAACACGGGGAGAACATACAAACTCCTCACAGATAAGGCCATGGTCGGGAATTGAACTCATGACCCCAGTGCTGTGAGGCAGACATACTAAACACTTTCTTATCCACCCACTAGAGGGCAGGTGCTATTAATGATGGCACCAGCACTAGCTAGTTTGATTGGCTGATTGAGAATTCACCCCTGAAGTTGCATTCTGGATTGATCGTGCCTATATTATAGGATTTTGTGGACTTATTTTTAAAAATTTTTTTTTGCTACTTTCATTCATACCCGCGAATGAATATTATATCTGTATTATATCACGCCTAATAGTGAATGTGTTTTTCGCTATCAAAACGAATGTTAAGAAACTTTTCTAGTGCTTATGACCTGGTTGTGTGTATGTCCGTGTACCTATGTACTCAGATATTTCTCCACATTTGAGGACAACCAAATTAGGCCATTGAAGATCCCGTTTGTACCAATTTCTGAAACTTCTACCAATCGTCACAAACACTATAAACCCCCTGTGAAATATCTCTGCTTCTTCCACTCTCAGTCTAAGGGCCTCATCTCCATCCTATCTATATATTAATAACATAAGTATGACTATAGGATGTAATATATGACCTAGATGCTGAACAGCTCCGCAATCTCATTGAACAGAATTTTGGAATCCTTTCGTTTCAGAAGCAGATCGCCCTTTACTTAGACCAGGGGTCAGGGAACGTTTTTACCTTTTACCCCAAAATATATTTAGATACGCCGACGTTACCCTCTTGATTTGAAAGGAAGTAAATCATATATTATTAATTATTAGAATTCAACATTTTATTGAATCTATTCAAAATTTCTTTGAAAGCTTCAACTTCAAAAACCAGGTTTTAGAGAAATGATGTTGCTTCATTTTTGATACAAGAGCATCAATATTGGGGCATTTTGATGTCAGAGCAATTTGGATACAGTCTTCAGCGTCCAATCGATTTCTCCGTTTTGCTTTTATGTTCGTTAGAGTGGAAAATCCTTGTTCTCAAAGGTAGGTTGTTGCAAAAGGCAGCAACTTTCATGGGCAATTTTGATGCCTTTGCAGCTGTTGACATCCAAAAATATGACAATATCTGCTTTGTTTTCAAATGCACATTATTGCATCGAAGCTCAAGAAGTGTCTCTGCCAACCCTTGAGGCTCTTCTGGCACAACAGCAATTTCACATTTAAAGGGGTCTACAATCCAACTGACAGCATGTGAATCAGCAGCATTACCCCCAGGAATTTCATTTTTACCCCATTTGGGGTAATTTACCCCTGTTCCCTGACCACTGACTTATACAATATATCTGCTTCACTCTATTGTGCACTCTCCCAGCTACTCTATAACTCCTACCTCACCCCCTCGCCCTCCACCGTAGCCTCTCACCCTTTCTATCGTAGCCCGCCACCCCTCCTTTTCCATCACTGCCCCTCCACATGATTATATTTAATTGGCCGTCAGTACAGCTAATTCTCCACTTACATGTAAATGAATACGATGGCTTAGACGTATGAAATTCACAAGGACACAACTACTCGTGGCCTACTTACCGGACTGTGCTCTCATGTGACACGTTGCGTCTATGACCTCAATAAAATGCGTTTTAAAAGAAAGACAGTGAATGTTACATAAGCCATGAATAACGCATCCCTTACACTGTCAGAGACAGGGACGATGTAGATTATATAGCATCCGTTTCTGATGACACAATGAAATGATTTTTCTCTCCCCAACGTACAGGTGAATGCCCCAATGTGAAAAGTAAAGTGGATGAGACGATATCAGCAGACCAGAGGAAGAATGTTGTGTGCAAGGGCGACGTTACATACGGTGAGGAAGCGGCTGATAGGTGACACATACGTGTAGATAACGCAAACATTGACGACATCTGATAGATTATACTGTACACAACCGAAGGAGACTTAACACATGTAATAGTCTCTGCCAGCGCTCTTTAACCCCGTACGCAGCATAGGGGGTATTCAATTGCCCGCGAGATTCTTTTCTTTCACGCCGCGTTAAAACAAAAATCACTGATGGGTTTTCAACTGGTATACCGATCGTTTTTTAGTTAACGCAGCGTGAAAACTTGTGCAATTCAATTGAAAAAGAGGAAACGCTGCCCTCGCGCATTAACCATTGTGTTTGCGAGTTTTTAGGAGAGTGAAGGGGAGCTTTAACGCGGTCATGTAAAACACAAAAAAAAAGTACTGCCATACATTTCCATACATTTTAATGCATTACACAACCATTCTAGTTGATAATATCTACATTAGAGTACTTTCTTTAGCATATTTTTTTATTTAACTACTTTATACTATAGAATCATGTATACAATGTCAAAACACATTAGTACAAACATATTTGTACCAAAAACATACATAAATATATTTAATTATTGATTTTTTTAATGTTTTTTTATGTTTTTTTTTATTTCATTATTTTTTTTTTACAAGAAAATCATCTTTTACATGTTAGGCATCAGTGATAAACATATTTTATCTTTCTTTTTCTCATTATTACATGATTTCAAATCGTTTTCAGAGGTTTTTTATTTTTATCACACCCCAAAGAGGTGCGAGATAAAACAGCATATTGATCTGTTCAACGCGCAGCGTTAAAAAACAATTGAATAGCTTTTAACGAGGCTGCCTCCCGCGCACCCTGTACTTTCAATAGACCTTGTACTGGAGCGCGAGAGGACCATTTGTTAAAAAAACTGGAGTGTTAAAAATGGAACTGAATCGCGGGTAAGGTTAACCCGCTCCAAAATGATAAAAAAGCGTTAAAATGACTTAACGCGGTCTAAAAAAAATTCTCGCGGTCAATTGAATACCCCCTCATAGTGTATGTATAGAGACATGTACTTAGTAATAGTCCCATAAAGGCGCACACAAAACAATAAATGAATGTGGAAAGCAGAAACATTGTGACCTTCTTGTCCCTCTTTTATTTTTAAAATCCGTAATAACCCAGGTACAATGTTTCTTCGGCTATGGTTGGACTTAGTAAATGCTACTATTGACCACCGGGCAGAGTTTTATGTAGCTTTCCTACAATAAACCATTTATTCATGTTTTGAGAATGTAGGAGTTACTTGTTGTTTCCGTTCCAGCTTACAAGGTGCAGATTGTGAAATCTGAGGAAGACGGGGATTTTGTGAAATACACAGCAACAATTTTAGACATATTCCATATAGGTAAGAGCAAAAAAGAGTGAAAAAAACAAGATATAAAGATGAGATATTAGTGAGATGATTTGGATGTAGAATTCAAACGAGAATCATGACTCAATTTAAGCTTCTTATTTTTAAAAGTCTACTTTAAGGGGAATATTGTAGAAATGTGAGTTTCGGCCGAGTCACACAATTAGATCAGTGCAATGTCTTCACTTTCAATGAAAATAGAAAACTCATTCACTTCTCCTTTCTCATAAATAAACGTCATCCCTGCGTCTATTAAACAATATGCAGAGTATAATACATTTCTGTATGTCGGATTCATCTCGGTATCCGACACTACCTCTGTAAAAGCGATCTGAGTGAGATTTCACAGCACATTGTATCATGTACTTATCCAAAAAATTTATCAAAATCTAGCTTGAATCCTGCACTAAATCTGTCGGGAAGGTGATCAGTGGATATACGGGCTGACGCTTGTCTCCCCCATCTTTATGTAACAATGCAGGCCATTTGTGGGGGGAAAATTGTATGTGATCCCCCACTAAACAGTAGCACCCTTTCATTTCACCCTCTCTACCTTTTCAATTTCATTTAAATTATGTCTTGCAAAACAAAATATTATTTTTGCACCTTGGTCCAGTCCACAAGAAACAATCTTATCCATCCAAATCCTCCCAAAACTTGATGTACCCCTGAAGACGCTTCCATTTTCACATGGAAAATTAATGCATGTAACATACAATAAGGGGAATTTGCACAAAAACATGTCAGCAAAGGAGACAATAGTTCTGCAATGTAGAAACACAGAATTTGACGGCAGATAAGAACCGCTTGGCCCATCTAGTCTGCAAATATTTTAATCTATGGTAACCTCCAACCCTATTTGATCTTTAGTTCTTTGAAAGGATATCCTTATGTCTATCCCAAGCATGTTTATATTGCTCTACTGTATTATCCTCTACCACCTCTGATGGGAGGCTATTCCACGTATCCACTACCCTTTCTGTGAAGTAGTTTCCTCTGAACCTACTTCCCCCCAGTGTCAGTACATGTCCTCGTGTTCTAATACTTCTCTTCCCCCAGTGTCAGTACATGTCCTCGTGTTCTAATACTTCTCTTCCCCCCAGTGTCAGTACATGTCCTCGTGTTCTAATACTTCTCTTCCCCCCAGTGTCAGTACATGTCCTCGTGTTCTAATACTTCTCTTCCCCCCAGTGTCAGTACATGTCCTCGTGTTCTAATACTTCTCTTCCCCCCAGTGTCAGTGCATGTCCTCGTGTTCTAATACTTCTCTTCCCCCCAGTGTCAGTACATGTCCTCGTGTTCTAATACTTCTCTTCCCCCCAGTGTCAGTACATGTCCTCGTGTTCTAATACTTCTCTTCCCCCCAGTGTCAGTACATGTCCTTGTGTTCTAATACTTCTCTTCCCCCCAGTGTCAGTACATGTCCTCGTGTTCTAATACTTCTCTTCCTTTGTAGAATGTTTCCATCCTGTACCTTGTTATAACCTTTGATATATATGAAAGTTTCTATCATGTCCCCCGTTCCCTTCTCTGCTCCAAACTATACATAATAAGATCTTTTAGTCTTTCCGGGTAAGTTTTGTGCTGTAGACCATGCACCATGTTAGTTGCCCTTCTTTGTACAGTCTGTAATGTATTTATATCCTTCTGGAGATACGGCCTCCAGAACTGTACACAGTATTCTAGATGAGGCCGTACCGATGACCTATACAGTAACATTATTACTTCTTTCTTTCTGCTACTGATTCCTCTGACTATACAACCAAGCATCTGACTTGTCTTCCTCATTGCTTGGTTACATTACTTACCTGCCTGTAAGTCACCTGAAATAGTGACTCCTAGATCCCTTTCCTCCTCAGTAGTTTCCATTATAGTGCTGTTAATACTGTATTTATCCTTTGGGTTTTTTGAGACCCAAGTTCATGATTTTGCATTTTTGGCATTCAACTTGTCATCTCTCTCTTCGCTGCACCATTATCACCAACTCCATTTGTCTGTGTGATGTTCTGCGCTTGTCTCACACCCAGGCACCGCGTCCCTGAGAGCCAGAAAAAATGTTCGCTTTATTAAGAAGAAGACGTGTACAGACTTTATCATGGAGACGGGAGAGCAATATCTGGTCATGGGCAAGGAAGGGACCCTGATCAGAGATGACCGAGAGATTCAGTAAGTGACACAAGTATTGAGAAATCTGATATAGATCATATAGCAGTATATAGGACATTCAAAATTGTGCAATATCAATTATACAAGTGATGTTAACGTGTTATAAGCTCCTTTAAAACATTTTTTTTTTAAACATCGGGCTCCGACTTCATCAATTCAATCTTTATTAACCTGGGGGAACTATCAGCAACACACCGGAGCTGGTGTGTATTATACGGTGTAATTACCCTCTACTGTACTGTAAATTATAATGGATATGAGTCACTCACTCAACCTAGAACCTTAGTGCTTATATATAGTCACAGAAACCCTCCGTGACCTAGAATGCCCGTAATAATTTATGGCAGGGGGTACATTATCCCACGTATAATATATGTATATTCTAAAGATCGCAGTATTGAAAGATAATTGGCGTAACCGATAATTTGCTGCATAGATATTTGCAAACATTGGGAAGCATTTATCAGTACCGGGGTACCGGTGAAATAGGGCGGGCACAATGTCTACATTTCTAGACAGGTTGAAGAAATTTTTTCACTTTTCGGCTATTAGTTGCCTTACGCAATCCGTACCCCATTTAACAGAAAGAGTTGCGTTAGCTGCCAAAGGAGAGCAAACGTGTAATTATGTTGCGTTGTGTTATCTGAAGCAATTTCTAAACTTGTTTTTTATTGAAATCCTTTATTAAAAGATGTGTTGTAAGTGTTTAACTTGTTTAAGTTTCAGAAAATGTTCTAATTTGGGAAAATGCAGCAAGCGGGATCTATGGTGTTAGAAATACTGACTTTAGACTTACGGTAATGACGGCAGTCGGTATTGATGTCATGAATTCCCCTTTGCAGGTATGAATATGCGCTGGAGTCCAGCTCTTGGGTGGAGTGGTGGCCGAAGGCGACGTCCTGCTCCACGTGTCCAAGGTTTATAGCTCTCCTGACTGATTTCTCCGAGAGCATACTATTGGAAGGATGCAGATAATTACCTCCGTCTTGCTGTGTGTTTGTTTTATTTTATCTCCCCCAATGTATAACACAACGTTTTCCATTACAGTTTCCCGCTGTTCCATTTTCTTTCCTTTTTCAGCATAACGGGGCTCAAAATAATTATGCACCATTTAAAGAAAATGACGCTAAGTAGCAATGAATCATTTTTTTAAATGTTTATATGTTTGTCTTCTCATTCCTTGTATTGCATAACAAACCTTTAAGAACTGTTGTGAAAGAAAGCAAATTAATATTACAAAGACAACCTGTAACGGAAAGATAGGAAATAGGAATGTGATGGCCATGTGTGTGTTGGATGGTGATGTTGTTGAGATGTGTAATAAATGTGGGAAAAGCAATATTAGCAGAGTATCAAGCTTTACCGCTATATCACCCTAGTTTGTATCATAAATGTGTGGAATTAGAAGTTAAATCTCCACACTGGATACAATACATCCATTGGAGAGAGCACAGCAGTGTCATACCCGAGACGTAGACAACTGTGTCCAACGGAGAGAGCACAGTAGTGTCATACCCGAGACATAAACAATTTTGTTCAATTAAGAGAGTACAGCAGTGTCATACCCCAGACGTAGATAACTGTGTCCAACGGAGAGAGCACAGCAGTGTCACACCCCAGACTTAATCAATTGTGTCCAACGGAGAGAGCACAGTAGTGTCATACCCGAGACATAAACAATTTTGTTCAATTAAGAGAGTACAGCAGTGTCATACCCCAGACGTAGATAACTGTGTCCAACGGAGAGAGCACAGCAGTGTCATACCCCAGACTTAATCAATTGTGTCCAACGGAGAGAGCACAGTAGTGTCATACCCGAGACATAAACAATTTTGTTCAATTAGGAGAGTACAGCAGTGTCATATCCCAGACGTAGACAACTGTGTCCAACGGAGAGAGCACAGTAGTGTCATACCCCAGATGTAGACAACTGTGTTCAACGGAGAGAGCACAGTTGTATCATACCCCAGACTTAATCAATTGTGTCCAACAGAGAGAGCACAGCAGTGTCATACCCGAGACGTAGATAACTGTGTCCAACTGAGAGAGCACAGCAGTGTCATACCCCAGACTTAATCAATTGTGTCCAACGGAGAGAGCACAGTAGTGTCATACCAGAGACATAAACAATTGTGTTCAATTAAGAGAGTACAGCAGTGTCATATCCCAGACGTAGACAACTGTGTCCAACGGAGAGAGCACAGCAGTGTCATACCCAAGATGTAAACAGATAACTGTGGCCTTGATGTAAACACATGGCTGAAAAGCACAGAACTAAACAATAAAGATAAAGCAAACTATTCACTAAAAGCCCTATAAACTTTGCCGTGGCTCCAAGCAAAAAATTCAAATGTAATAAACAACTGATGTGAATGCTATGATTTAAACAGAAGGTAAATTGTTAAATAATCAATCAATCAGAACAGTGTATTGCATTTAAAAGCCAATCAAGACTAGTTCAGAAAACCGCACTGCTCCAGCCAAGAAATACACTTTGGAGATGTCCCCTGGGTCTCCGAAATATCCGTTATAAATAACGTCTATGATCCTCTTCAATGTAACTGATATTGCTTTACGTAACATTGGTACGACAGCAGATAAATCCTGCATTAGGAATACAACTCCAAAGACCACGGCCATATATATTTCTTCACTACATTAGTTCACCGTTTGCGTAGAGACAAAACCGTTGATGAAGTCTGGCTTGAAAATTAAAGGATTGTGTTCCCTTGGAATCCCGTAAGAGATTATAGATTCTCTTCTGACATTTTCTTGATGTGTCAAACCAGTGGAAACTTACTCTGACATGAAAATCTACAAAGACCAGTTGTCAAAGTGGAAATTTAGAAGTGGTATGAAAAATTTAATGGGAATGTAATGTGATACAATGAAGGAAGTAAGAGAAGTGGCGGTATGACATACCACCGTATACCCCCCACTTCCACCACTGTGTGTGTATGTGTGTGTGTGTATTTGTGTGTGTGTGTGTATACACATATATATATATATATATATATATATATATATATATATACAAGTTAACCCGTGCATGATACTCATGCATTCTAGTCAAATCAAGCTACTTAAGGTGTTAAAAAGGTTCTTGTCATCTTCATCGCCACACACACGCCGCTAGGCTTTTATATATTAGATAATGCTAAGAATTTAGTAGGTCAGTGTAGTATATAACTCCGCCCAGCAGGTGGCGCTGCAGCTTGAGCACTCTGTCACCCGGTAGTTTTTTACACACACACACACACACACACTAACACAGCATGTGTGTTCATGAGGTAAAATTACCTCACGAAAATGAGTTTGAGCCCTCAACTGGTAAATTTAGCCTTTACTACCCCTCCCACGGGGAGAAGGTGGGATGATGGAAGTTAACTGACTTCACTATTATAATTTTTTTGTCAAATAATGTCGGTATACCAAATTTCAGGTCAATTGGATGAGCCCTTTCTGAGAAAATAGTTTTTTCCACACACACACACTAACACACGCCGCTAGGCTTTTATATATTAGATTAGAAGATAATGCTAAGAATTTAGTAGGTCAGTGTAGTATATAACTCCGCCCAGCAGGTGGCGCTGCAGCTTGAGCACTCTGTCATCTGGTATTTTTTCCAGACACACACACACACACACACACACTAACACACGCTGCTAGGCTTTTATATATTAGATATATATATATATATATATATCTACTATATAAATGCCTAGTGGCGTGTGTGAAAAAAAAAACAAGCTGCAGCGCCACCTGCTGGGCAGAGTTATACACTGACTTATATATTTCTTGAAGGAGAAGTAACAGTTGGGAGTGGTTGGTGGTTGCCGGGGGTGACAGTGGGGAGTTTTTAACACCTTAAGTAGCTTGATGAAGGATGTGGCGATGAAGATGAAGGATGAGGTGATGGAGAAAAATGATGAGGTGGTGACATGTGGACAAAACCACGTTAAAAAAGGGCGCTTGCATCGGGAAGTAACGCTCTTCCCCTGAGGAGGCCTGGGCTAGGCCCAAATGCATGACAAGAACCTTTTTAACACCTTAAGTAGCTTGATTTGACTAGAATGCATGAGTATCATGCACGGGTTAACTTGTATATATATATATATATATATATATATATATATATATATATAAATATGCTGTAAGTCACTGTAACAGTGTTACAATGTACCAGTACCCCGTATACCCCCCACTTCCACCACTGACAAAGACCCTAATATCAACTACCTGGGTGGTTGCAGAACTCTGCCTAAGAGATTTAGAGATGGGATTGTCAGCAGTCAGTAAAATTTAGAAGATGCATATTCACCCGTCGGTAATAAAAAGTTAATGTTGATTTATTGTCATCTCCCGATACTACAATACAACACATGCAAGTATCACACCAATGATTGTAAGATGATTGTGTACAGTTAAAAATCCCCCAGACACCACCTGATGCCCCATTGATGCAGATTCCACTTTAAATTTCAGCTCTAGACACATGATATTGTTTAGGTCATTTAAGATGCCAGCCATCATTATATATTTGGAAAGTCGTCACCTAAAAGTATTTTCAAAGTTTGGAAACCCTGTTTGGAGAACAGACAGAAACCGTTGTAGCGACATTACAGGACAAGAAGTGAGAGGCTATATATATATAAATGTTGAGGATGAAGAGAAGAATCATCCCGAAAGAAGCGAAAAAGTTGCATAAAAAAGCACAAAGAGATTAACAAGAAGGAGAGGACAGAATCCCAAATCCAGTTGGAGCCTTTGATAAATAATAATTGTGAAGATCAGCTGCAATACCAGATTTAGACCACAGATGGCAGTGCACCATCAACACTGACAGCTGCACATTCCTTTTCACTTACTGCAATCTGAACATTGCTAAAGGGCAAGTCAGTATATGCAGCCTTTAGAAGGCCCTCACTCCTACCAATCTTTTAAAGAACAAATTTGGAATATCATTTTTTCCGCTGGGGCTTCAGAAATACTGCTTTGTTTTCCAGTTTATTAACTTTGGCTTCTTCCCGATTCTACCTTCTCCAATCCATCGATTCCAGCTTGGTCCCTAATGACTCGTCCTCTCAGGACTAAGATCGCGATGTGTCTCTCATAGCTACCCCAGCCAAGTGCTACTTTCCGGTCCTCACCAGCACTGCGACAATAATGAACACTTACAAATAAAGCTTCAGACATAACTGGCATATTGGCACAAAATTAATCTTGGATAACACAAGCTCCATCTGTAAATGAATAGCAGAATAAAAGCCTACAGGGTCACATGTGTTTCACACCATGTTGTAGATATTGAAAAAAACCTCTGGGAAGGGGAACAGAGGGTTTAAGATAAAATTAATGATCGTGGAAGACCAGTAATTTAAGGACCCAAAAAACAATATTGTGGGGGGCAAATTAGCGTTTAAAGGCAAAAAAAGCCATTAAAAACAGCAAATGTGTTTATTTTATTTTAACTGATACAAAAGAAAACATGGTTTCACCAATTAATTCTCTTTTAGGGTACACTTCCCAAATCCATAATCACTTTTCAAACTTGGCATGACTCATGGGTTGGAAATAATGTATTTAGTATATTTGATGGTCCAGTGTTCAACCGCAGCCCCCTCGTACACACATGTTAGTAATCACAAATTCACATCGCTCTCTTCTAACGTCTTGTCTTATTTCTCATAGAATTAAATAGGCAGCATTATATTTTCCATGATTAAATAACTGTCCACAAAACCACAGCTAAGGAAATATTAACTGGCAGACATTAGCTGCTCTCTCCAGCAGTGATGCTCTGTTCCAGGGCCAACGTGGCCAGCAACGTGGATATCAATGATTGTATTTATTTATTATCTGGTACAAGAGTTAAAGAGAAAATGTATTCTATACTACAGGGGAGTTATACTTTACAGATCTCGTTCTGCACATTATAACAAGGTAATCCCAACATTAAGAAATGCTTTATTCCAAAGTTATTACATGGCAAAGCCCAGACCAAGAGGTCTTCTACTCCAGAACTAAGCAATGTGTACCCGGGACCAAGAGGTCTTCACCCAACATCAAGCAATGTCTATCCAGCACTAAGAGGTATTCACCCAGCACCAAGAAATGTTTACCTGGGACCAAGTGGTCTACACCCAGCACCAAGCAATGTCTACCTAGGACCAAGTGGTCTACACCCAGCACCAAGCATTGTCTACCTGGGACCAAGTGGTCTACACCCAGCACCAAGAAATGTTTATCCAGCACTAAAAGGTCTTTACCCAACACCAAGCAATGTCTATCCAGCACTAAGAGATCTTTACCCAACACCAAGCAATGTCTACCTGGGACCAAGATCACCCAACACCAAGCAATGTCTACCAGGGACCAAGGAGTCTACACCCCAAAACCAAGCAATGTCTACCCGGGACCAAGTGGTCTACACCCAGCACCACAGCAATGTCTACCCGGGACCAAGTGGTCTACACCTAGCACCAGGCAATGTCTAACTGGAACAAAGAGGTATTTACCCAACAACAAGCAATGTGTACCCGGGACCAGGAGGTCTTCACCCAACACCAAGCAATATGTAACCGGGACCAAGAGGTCTTCACCCACCACCAAGCAATGTGTACCCGGGACCAAGAGGTCTTCACCCAACACCAAGCAATGTCTACCTGGGACCAAGAGATCTTCAACCAGCACCAAGCAATGTCTACCTGGGACCAAGCGCTCTACACCCAGCACCAAGCAATGTTTATCAAGCACTAAAAGGTCTTTACCCAATGCCAAGCAATGTCTACCCAGCACTAAGAGATCTTTACCCAACACCAAGCAATGTCTACCCGGGACCAAGAGGTCTTCACCCAACACCAAGCAATGTCTATCCAGCACTAAGAGATCTTTACCCAACACCAAGCAATGTCTACCTGGGACCAAGCGATCTACACCCAGCACCAAGCAATGTTTATCCAGCACTAAGAGATCTTTACCCAACACCAAGTAATGTCTACCTGGGACCAAGATTACCCAACACCAAGCAATGTCTACCCGGGACCAAGAAGTCTACACCCAGCACCACAGCAATGTCTACCCAGGAACAAGTGGTCTACACCCAGCACCAAGCAATGTCTAACTGGGACCAAGAGGTCTTCACCCCAACACCAAGCAATGTCTATCCAGCACTAAGATGTCTTTACCAAACAGCAAGCAATGTCTACCCAGGACCAAGACGTCTTCCCCCAACACCAAGTAATGTCTATCTGAGACCAAGTGATTTACACCCAGCACCAAGCAATGTCTACCCAGGACCAAGAGGTCTACTCCCAGCACCAAGCAATGTCTATCCTGCACTAAGAGGTCTTTACCCAACACCAAGCATTGTCTACCCGGGACCAAGAGGCCTTTACACAGCACCAGTTGGTCTTTGCTGAGCACGAATCGTTCTTGCCAAGTGGCAGGTTTTAAAGATTTGTCCCAGGTAATGTTTCTGCGAGGAAATGTCCCTATTTTTCAGTATTGACAAACCGTACAATAGAATCTATACACACTCTTAGGGTTGGCCTCCAAGACAGATGACTTTGCTAGACTCCTTTCCTGAAATGACTGCCCCCTATAGCTTACCAATAATCAGAGCCGTAACTTAAAATATTAGCTCCTGGGGCAAGAAGGAAAACTGCCACCCACCTAGCCCTCAATTTTAACCAAATGAACCTAAAATACTCATAAACTGCACCCTCTCTTCAGTGTTGCACCCTGAGCGGTCACTCCTCGTGCACAGTCCTAGTTAATCCCTTGCCAATGATCCACAAACACTTAATGCACCATTGTATCAGCTCGGGGCTGCATAGAAGAAAGTTCGAACATGAGATAGTGTTAAGATCATTTGTAGAGATAGGACCCTCCTATATGACAAATGCAACGGACATCCTATCTAAAGTTAGTAGTATGAGTGACAGAGGGTACCTGGCTGGTCAGCAACTAACGTGTTCAGTGAGTCATTGAAAGAACCCAACACATGTAGATCTACAGTCCCACTAAATAGACAACAGTCCTACTTATCTATTGCTTTCCAATTTATTCAGGAAAACATTTAAAATCACATCTATGCAGAAATTCTGAAAATTCTAAAGGGTTCTTGTACCCCTCTATGTGTGTCTATATATATATAATATATAGGCATCTGCAGCACTTAACAGACACAGTCATAAAACAAGACTGAGTATTATCAGACAGATAAAGATTTGATATCAACCAAAATTGTTAATTTTATGGAACAAAATTACATGTTGTGTTATATTTACATGATTTACAGATTTGCATTTACTGTGAGCAAATAACCACCCCATACAGTATTTGCAGGAAGCGTTTGTTCGGTACAGGGGGGTTAATGACGCTCTTTTTTTCCTTTGAATAACACTGGTCAACACTCATTTTATTGCCAATAATAAGAGAGTGATTTTGGGGTAACTTGGTGGTGCTGATTCCGAATATGACATAGCTAGATTGTCTCTAATCTTTTAGCGAATTGGTACCCCATTGGAAAATATAAAAATGCAAAAAATTTAATAGTTAAGCAGAACCTGCTTACAAATTGCCCTGAAATTGTCTCAAATCATACAACAGTAAACACATAAACAGATAAACATAGTAAGCTGATTCGGATAATTACAATTCAGGGACAGTAAAACACTGTACAATTTTCTTTTTTGTGAGTTAAAAGGAACAATCACGGTGGAGACTCCGGCAATAATCTGCCATCGTTTGTCCCATCTGACTTGATACTTTTCCTACATCACCTTTATATATCGATGAAACCTCCCATCTCGTTCCTCACTAAAATCACCAAGATTATCCGGAAATCTGTGTAAGTGTCAATAGAGAAAGTGTCTTTATGCTCATATTAGTACCCGCATTTTTAAAGTTTGTGAGCAGGTTTTGCACCAGTTCATCGTAATTGTCTGCTCTGTAGTTACCCAAGAAGTTCTTGACAACTGAGACTTAACTGCAATTAGAATCCTTGGTGAGTTTACGAAATTGAGAGACATCAAAGATTCCAGGTTTTAGTTTTTCCCATACTTAGTCCAGGGAATGATCTACAAATGTATTTGAAGCAATCGTCATCTTTCTCCAAGGCCTTAATAAATTGTTTTATTATTCCCAGCTTGATATGGAGCGGTGGGAGAACGATTTTCTTCCCGGTCAACCAATAGATCATTGATGACGTTTGCTGCACCTACAGTCATGTTCTCTCTAAAAGGCCACGTCACTTTTGATCTTGCTTCAACCTAGTTCCCGTTATCTCAAGGACGTCAGCCAATTCGAAAACAAATCTTTAATTTTGAATTCAGCAATCACAGAATACTCTAAATTCGTTCAAATATAAATAAATAAAAACTGTTGTTGGGGTTTGTAATATTTGCTACACCTGCTAACATCTAAGCTATCAAAACTGGATCCTGCTTATCTTTCAAGCGGTGAGAACCTCGAACCAGGGAGTTCGGGCCGCCAAAAGGGGTGTTTGACAGGGGAACACGCAGGTAAGGTAAGCACAATATTGTCCCTGAAAACAATGTAACCAATATATACCAATATATATACAAATTTCTCTCTCTCTCTCTCTCTCTCTCTCTCTCTCTCTCTCTCTCTCTCTCTCTCTATATATATATATATATATTACAGAAAAAAAACCCTACACACTGTTGTCAGCCAGGGAAATTGATGAATTGAAACGGTTTCCTAGTTATAAATAAAATGTAGAAGTTTTAGTTAATTTAAATGAGCCATTATCAAACTCATCAAATCTGTTTCCTTTTATTATATAGCGCTATTGAATGCAGTGACAAATGTCACCCACATCCTGTGCTCATTACATGACTCTCTACATTTTTTTGTAATCTCAGACTTTTGGAAAGTACCTAAAAAGGAAGTGACCCGGCAGATGTAGATTACAGCAAATGTCTAAATACTACGGATATCTAGAACTTTACAACCATTTTTTTTTTTTCATGACCCATGGTTCAGGTTTGATTAATAATGTGTTTAAGTTTAATTATTTGACTGTGGTGTACAAATTATTGGTAATGAATGCCATTTTTACCCCAGGTGGGGAACACGCCCTATTTTAGGGCATTATTGTACTGAATGTGTATATAGGGCCTGGTGCAGGGTTAGCAAATTGGGTTTAAATTTAGTTCAAAACAGCCACAAACAGGATTCTAGTGCCGGAGAACGTCATCTGATGATTGCATTGGCCGGACCTCCGGCCAATAATACGACTTTCTCAGAGGTATATATGCATCCTTTTCCCAGTGTACATCTGTGCGCCATTGTGTGTACATTCCCTTATTGTACTTGGCCTACATTAGACCGCCCCTCTCTCACCCCGTCCTGTCTCCATAGAGGCGTAAGAATCACGCAAATCGGCATGGGTGCATGCGTGTGCGCCCACTTTCTGGGCATGTTCTAAGTGATTTCAAGATACGCAACGCAAACTGGCATCGTACTCACTTTGCATCAGCCCCATGATGTAGTCGTTGGATCTTTCTCCGGCAACCTTGCTGCTCTCCCCATGCGCGACCCTAGGTCAGAAGCCGGAGTCTTCCTTAGAAAGGAGTCATTGTCGGGACAGCCTCCTATCGGACGTGCTGTCCCGAAAAAAGTCATCAGTCATCGTTGTGATACTTAACAGGACATAAACCCGATAATTATTAAATAGGTCCCTATATATTACTATAAATACAGCTGAAATGCCTTAGTGTGGCATTCAATGCTGATTGGTGAGCAGGTGCACAATGCTGATTGGTGAGCGGGTGCACAATGCTGATTGGTGAGCGGGTGCACAATGCTGATTGGTGAGCGGGTGCACAGTACTGATCGGTGAGCGGGTGCACAGTACTGATCGGTGAGCGGGTGCACAGTACTGATCGGTGAGCGGGTGCACAGTACTGATTGGTGAGCGGGTGCACAGTACTGATCGGTGAGCGGGTGCACAGTACTGATCGGTGAGCGGGTGCACAGTACTGATCGGTGAGCGGGTGCACAATGCTGATTGGTGAGCGGGTGCGCAATGCTGATTGGTGAGCGGGTGCGCAATGCTGATTGGTGAGCGGGTGCGCAATGCTGATTGGTGAGCGGGTGCACAATGCTGATTGGTGAGCGGGTGCACAATGCTGATTGGTGAGCGGGTGCACAATGCTGATTGGTGAGCGGGTGCACAATGCTGATTGGTGAGCGGGTGCACAATTTCCTTCTAAACACAATCGGCCTCAGATACAATTGGACGTATTTTACGCTCCGAACGTACGCGTAAAAAGTCTGTGGCCAATAATACATACATGCTGATTCGCACGTGTGTTATTAATAAATGCGAAAATTCCATTTTCTCTATAAAATATAATGAAATACAAACACCCCTAGATCCGTCATTTACGTCTTCATAAATCCAATGGGATTCTTCTTTCCTGCAGTAGCCCTAATGGAAATGATGAAAAGAAATCCGTATAGGCGACTGCGATGCTAACGATCAGCTGGAGGGTTCGATAGGTGAACAGCCAATGAGAAGCGGCTATATCATCATCATCACCACACGTACACAAGGCTTCTGATACCCGCAAAAGACACGCATCCTAAAGGTGTACTCATATCCAAGTCTCATTAGGTCACGTCTCCGGGGGGGGGGGATCGTTACACTTACGCGTATGTGCCCTTACGGAACTGAACTAATTCTTATTTCCTACCCCTCCCTGTTCCGCCTGCCTCAGATACACCGGAATCTAGATACTGACGCATTTTGTTACACATGCACAGTACGGAAACGAATGTACTTCTGCCATAAAAATTGACATACGACCAACGCTACATGGTGCCCAATATAAGTAAATGGGCCCCAATGCCCCTCGTGACCAGATTGGCAGAAAAATGGCAGAATAACTGGTTTTACCAAAATAAACATTTATTTAAAACAAAGCATCCAGCTCGCAGATAACCTTGTACTTTTTCAGCCTGATAAGAACTAAAAAAAAAGACACAGGGCCTATTGTTTTAAAGCAACAAACAAACAATACTCATTTATTAAATGTAATTAGTCTCATAGCTGTCAAATTTTCAGGGTCAGTTTGCGGTTCGGAAGATTTGGGAGTTTTTGCTCCCTTGAAACCTGATTTCTCTATAATTTTATTCTGTGACGTCTAATGTTTACAGAGCTACCAAATATGTGGACATATTGCAGACATGCTCTGTGTTTTGGTCATGATAACAATTATATATTTCTGTAATTATCTATCATTACCTTCTTATTTACACTATTTTTTAACTTTTAGTAATGTCATGTGTTAGTATGGATATCACAGAGAACCTGTAAAACACATTTTCTACCACTAGGGGGCACTGTTGCAGAGATGTCCTAAATCATATCAGACCCAGATCATATTTTACATACATGTAACACAGGTGATTACATCTTGTGTTTCTTTTATTACACAGGGGCACAGCCAGCTTCGTACATAAACCACCTGGTTCACGGGCAGGTTAAACAGAGTGGGAGTGGGCGCTAAACAGCGTAGAAACTACCGTTATCGGCAGTGAGAAGGTTAAACAGATCATTTACCATCTTGCTGCCAATGTGCAAAAGCATTTTTTTTTCTTATATTACCGATAGATATTATTATTACTGTGACTATTATCTGCATTTGTGATATAATGGTAAATGTCGATATGTGCTGTATTTTGCGTAAAAAGACAATTACGACAGGCTATGATTTCATGGCCAGAATAGGGAGGGGACTGGGCGTCTGCCCGCAGTCAGTGTACAGTAAGGAGGTGCCAAGCTAGAGTGCACTCAGCAGCGTCCGATTCAAGTTTTGGGCATCTCTAAGGTACGTGATTTTCTGTCCTGTCACTGGCACCAGCTACAGGTCAGATATAAGTGCTGATTACTAGTGATGACGGCTGTGTATACAGCTAGAACATGTGTTTGTAATCAGGAGCAACTGTAAAAATGTATTTTATGTACAGTAGACATTAATAACATGCTAAAAAATGTATTTCACAGGGAAAAAACACATTAATGACTATGGGCCTGATTCACTATGGAACTTAGGCAAGAAATTTCTTACTTAAGTCTCCTGGACAAAACCATGTTACAATACAAGGGGTGCAAATTAGTTTTCTATTTTGCAGATAAGTTAAATACTGTCTATTTTTTTAATGTAGCACACAAAGATCAACTTTGAATTTCAGTGTATAAATAAGCTATCAAGTATTTGCGTTCTACATGAAAAAACAGTCAGTATTTAAGTTATGTGCAAAATAGAAAACTAATTTGCACCCCTCGCATTTAAACATGGTTTTGTCCAGGAGACTTACGTAAGACATTTCTTGCCTAAGTTCCTTAATGAATCAGGCCCTATATTAGTAACTAGTGACAATAATTGAATACTCTTCACTTCTGTGCGTTCCGCTAGGACTTTATATTCCACATATGTATTGTTCTTATCCTGAAGTGTATTGCGTCTCGATACAACGAGTGCCGTATATGCAGAGCGCACCTAGACCCTTATTCAACAAGAGACGTTTTTTCAGATCCGCTTGTAGTTGAATACGGATGGGCGTATGGCCGAGTTATGTGACTTTTTACAATAACGCAGATTACGTTAGTTTTGCGTGCCTTAATGTAAATAAGTGTGTATAGTATACATGTTCTTCAGGGAGAGAGATTACAAACAAAGAAGAAGATAATAAGATAATAAAGAAAGAGCCTGGCTCTGACATCATCATCATCATTTATTTATATAGCGCCACTAATTCCGCAGAGCTGTACAGAGAACTCACTCACGTCAGTCCCTGCCCCATTGGAGCTTACAGTCTAAATTCCCTAACACAGACACACACACACACACACACACACACACAGACAGACTAGGGTTAACTTAATAGCAGCCAATTAACCTACCAGTATGTTTTTGGAGTGTGGGAGGAAACTGGAGCACCCGGAGTAAACCCACGCAAACACGGGGAGAACATACAAACTCCACACAGATAAGGCCATGGTCGGGAATTGAACTCATGACCCCAGTGCTGTGAGGGAGAAGTGCTAACCACTGAGCCACCGTGATGCCCGTTACATATTGTTTTCTATGCAGTGTGATGTCGGTTATTATTATAGCATAGTCTTGTAAGATCAGGGACTGATCACAATGCAGCGACACAGGAAATAAGAGCGGATGCTCTGACATAATTCATTACTCAGCAGAGTACAGTACACAATTTATTACATTGCGTACACGGTGCGTCACATTGCATAAAGCAATGACACTTCCTGACTTTATGTAATAATAAGGGCATTAAATATGTAAATCTGTTACTGTAAACTTATGTAATTGTTCTCAGACTTCGTGGGAGATACAGAAATCCTCTACTCTCATAACCAGAGGCGGAGACATTTCAGCAATAATCACTATTTCTTGAGAAACGATCTGTGTTTTGAAGAACATTTTGTGACTGTAATCATCTATTTTTAAAATCTTCATAATCAGCATAAAATAATACGTTGAAAAACAGAAACATCTACAAAAGAGTTTTTCTAAATCCAAACAACAGCATTAACTATTGATTTTCTACACGCCCTCTCCTGCGACTTTTACTTAGTACATTGCTATACCTGGGTAGGGATTGTATGTTCTCCCCGTGTTTGCGTGAGTTTCCTCCAGGTGCTCCGGTTTCCTCCCACACTCCAAAAACATACTGACAAAAAAATTGACCCTAGGGTGTGTTTGCTGCTCTATAAATTTGATCCAATTGTAGCCCCAAAACCATTTTGTTACATTTCTAGAGTGATGAAAAATAAACAATTGCGCCTGGATTTCATATATGTTGCAGAGAGCAATGTACAAACCAATAACTTATAGGTGAACCGTCAATGTCATGACAATGCTGCAATGCAAGTTGTAGACTGTTTTCGTCAATGTCATGACAATGCTGCAATGCAAGTTGTAGACTGTTTTGCTTACAGTAAATGGGTTTGCCCATGCTTACAAAATATAGCGTGTATTCAGGTCAGATATGGAAGTGGTGGAAGAACAACCCCGCACGTTGCTCGACCAAACTTTGCAAAACACAAATATTTTTATTATAGTAGTGATGAGAGAGAGGAATGTGCAGGCTGTACCACAATAGTACACAATACAGGACAAATATCCTCTGTACAGCGCTGCGGAATTGGCGGCGTTATATAAATAAATGGCGATGATGATTTGTACAATGTGTAATGCACACAGACATCTTATCTAAGTCAAACTGACAGAAATATGCTGTTTGTCAGAGGAAACACACCCGTCCTGTCCCTTACATGGGAATCAGCCAGTGCCACTCATTTTTATTATTTAGCTCAAACAATTTATGGCAAGATTTACAGGTTGTTAATGCCTTTAAGTGGTCTTTAACCCTAAGAGTCTATGTTCCAGGTTTTCTAGGTGACCAGTCAGATAATTACACCACCTGTGGATGTGTTACAATGTGTCAGTCTGTAATGATTACACCTGTGCTCCAGCCAGGAGATGTGGAAAACCTGCCCTGTTAGGACAGGTTATGGAACCCTGACTTAATATACCTTGAGGATAAGAGGAACTCCGCTATGCCGAACACAAGGTCAAAAATGTAAGTAACACGTCAGTCTGTCATTACAGTTCATAGGTGGATTATTAGTAACACATTCAGGTCAAGATCACATTATTGTATCCTTATTTGAAGATACTTCTCTAAAGCAGGTATATGTGTGTATTCATACATCCATATGTTGCCTCTTTTCTCTTGACATGTCCCCCTCCCAAAAAAAATATTATTTCATGTTTTAACCCCTTCATAACCATCTTCCATCTTTTTACCCCTTTATCACCTCGCTTCCATCTTTTAACCCCTTGGTCACCCCCTTTTCCATCTTTTAACCCCTTGGTCACCCCTTTTCCATCTTTTAACCCCTTGGTCACCCCTTTTCCATCTTTTATCCACATGATTACCACCCCTCCTCATTATGCCACACTTCTATTGCCCTCTTTATTGCTCTCCCCCTTCTACAGTTGATTCATTCTATTCATATTATTCTATCCTCACTTTCTTCATACCCCTCCCCTTATTTCCCCACCACCCCAAATCTGCAGAGCGGAGCAGCACCCCTATCAGAGCAGACCACTCCTCTCAGAACAAGATGTATTCACTGCAGAGCTCATCGCTGATGCTGGGCTCAGAGGGGAACTTCAGGCAATTCCGTACTGAACAGCTGAAACGTTAATTAAGATGTAATTAAGAGACATTTCTAAGAGCAGTAATTTTTATAAAGTAGTACGGATACTTTTCTAAGTGGTTTTTGTGGCCCTTACATAGCAAAGTTTAGAGCATCTGGGGAAATGTTTATACCTTATCTCATTATTAACAAATTGAATTGAGTAGATTCCTTTAATCTCTAATCTACAGTCAGTGCAAAATGATTTCCGCTTGGATGAAAGCAGAGTAACACAGTTTTACAACGTATCTGGTATCACAGAGCAGGATATAACAGCACTAGATCTAAGGGGTCAAGACATGGTCCCCTTGAACCAATCAAAGGTTCTGTCTCTGGCTGGTGGGACTTACTGGGACTTGTTGTTCCCCATGTAGAATACTTCTGGGACTGTTCACCTTGGTCATCATCTATGGCCTTGACTAGCTCAGCTTTGCTGACCGCACAAACTTCCGAAATATCTGAGTCCATGTTATTCAGAATGTCTTTAATCGACCTCTGTGTCTGTCCTGGAGCGGAGTATAGCCTGCACCTGCTGTGTCTCCACCCTGTTCCTGCTCGCTACGCCATCAACGCCAATAATCTAATGTTTTTTACATTTTCCACTGGGAATTGTAGTTCCACAATTGCTGGGTAGCCATGGGTTTTCTAACTGGAAAAGCTTCTGAGTGACATCACACTAAATACTGTTTGCAGCTTTTAATCAGCTATCAGAGCAGGAAATTTACTGTGTGACACCCTCAAGGCAACAGCACAGCAGAAAAACAGCCTGCGTGACACCAGCTTAAGACACTCCCCTGATTGTGGCTGTGAATAAATACCGGTTTACTTTTGGACGGCCAAAGAGGACAGGCCATAAATCTAGAATATTACTTTTGAATTCCACAACAAGTTAATGACATTTAAACTTTCTTTCTACTTTTCTTAATGGAAATTTGTTTTCCTTCTGCATTTTCTCGATTCTAATGATCACTCGGACATGATCATTATAAGAGTATCGTCCAGAATTTTTGCAGAAACCCTTACTTTGTAAAGTAATATATTATGTCTGGGGCCCGGAGTGGAAAATTCTCTTAGTTACGTCAATGTTCAGGTCAGCTGAGAGGTGAAACTCTTTACAGACTAAACTGCAAAGAGTACAGTTCATATCCCACTCTCTATAAAAGCTCATATCTCATTACTAAAAAAAAACATGAATGTAACTGCTTTAAGAAAAGGGTTTTACCTAAATAATCTGACTCTCCGAATCCAGGAAACTGAAATGAGCCAGTCCAATAAATCCAGACAGGACAATTTAATATTTGATGAAAGCTGCAGACTAGTTATCCTTATACAGAAAACTGCAACATAATGATCACTGACAGCCCTGCTCTTACCAGCCACAGTGTCTGGCCACAAATTATTGAAAGATGAATACTTCTTCTGCAAATGAATAGAGGTGCAGTACCACGCCCAACCAGTTAGCGGCGCTGTGTGCTTTCCTACAATTCTAATTGTCAATAGAGCGTAGTGTTATTAAGAGGACAGACGAAATGTGGGGACCACCCTCACAAAATAAATATAATATGCTTATTTTGTTCTAGTGAAATAACTGACAAATTTAGAGGAGTGCAATTATCATCATCAATTATTTATATAGCGCCACTAATTCCGCAGCGAACTCATTCACATTGGTCCCTGCCCCATTGGGCTTACAGTCTAAATTTCCTAACACACACACAGACAGACAGACTAGGGACAATTTGATAGCAGCCAATTAACCTATCAGTATGTTTTTGGAGTGTGGGAGGAAACCGGAGCACCCAGAGGAAACCCACCCAAACACAGGGAGAACATACAAATTTCCCACATGGTCGGGAATTGAACTCATGACCCCAGTGCTGTGGGGCAGAAGTGCTAACCACTGAGCCACCGTTCTGCCCCATCATCATTATCATCATCATTTATATACACCACAAAATTCTGTAGTGCTTTACAGTTGGTGACAAACACAATAAAACAATACTGGGTAATACATACAGACAGAGAGGTAAGAGGGCCCTGTCCCCAAGCTTACAATCTATGGGATGATGGGAGTCTGATACATGAGGGTAAGTGCAACATATTGAATATTGGTCCATCCAGATTGCAAAGGTAGAAAGTGTTTAGTGGGCTGTATGATCCAATCACACAACTATGTTGATCAGAGGGTTGTTGTGACCTGTGTAAAGGGTGGTAATAGGGTAACCTAGGGAGGGTAAGCAGGTGGTCGAGGAATATTATAAGCTTGTCTGAAGAGCTGGATTTTCAGAGAACTCTTGAAGGTTTGGAGACTAGAGGAAAGTCTTATTGTGAGAGGGAGGGAATTCCACAAAGTGGGTGCAGCCCAAAAAAAGTCCTGTAACCGGGAATGGGAGGATGTAATGAGAGTGGAAGAAAGACGCAGATCTTGTGCAGAACTGAGGTGTCAAGTTGGGAGATATTTTGAGACAAGTGAGGAGATGTATGTTGGTGCAGTTTTGTTCATGGCCTTGTATGTAAATAGAGTTATATTGGATTCTGTAAAAAACAGGCAACCAATGTAGAGACTGACAGAGTGACTCAGCAGAGGAAGAACGGTTTGCAAGGAAAATAAATCTGGCCGCTGCGTGCAAAAGGTAGGAGGTGCATGTGTAGAGATATTTGCAATCCCGTTTGGGGTCCAGTACCTGTGGTACAGAATTGTCCTTGCCTTTTCCAAATGACACACTTAAATCCTGAGGATGTATTCTAAAGCCAAACTTGCCCAAATATGAAATTCATATTAAACTTATATCTGGGGTTGTTGGTTTCACAGAGAGTAGAAGATTTTCTGCTATTTAAAGATATAGGAACAGTTGCTTTCAAAATGAAATCACCAGCATCTGCTTTGGTCATTGTAGCTTCCCAAACATTATCAAGGAACGGAGAACGAACGTTAAAAAAATGCACATATATCGGGTATATGCCTGTCCGTATTCAACAAGGAGCAAGGAACAAGTGTTGAGAATACGGGTCTAGGTCCGCTCTGCTCCAACAGACTGCAGAATATGTCCAATACATATGTGGAATATAAAGTCACAAAAGAACACACAGAAAAATAAACTATTCAATCAATGTCACCTGTTAATACTATAGTCATTAATGACCAAACATTTTCCCCATAAAATACATTTATTAGAATGTTCTTAATAAATACTGTACGAAAAAAAATTTTCTACAGTTGCTCCTAATTTCAAACACATGTTCTAGCTGTATACACAGCCGTCATCACTAGTGATTGGTACTTACACCTGACCTGTAGCTGGTGCAAGTGATACAAAGAAGATGAATTGGACGTTGCTGCGCTCTCTGGCATATGGTTTGTTTCTGGGCCTGCGCAGAGCGATTTTTACGCAGCAAGCGGCACGTATCGGCATTTACGTGCCTTAATGAATCGGGCACGATATGCTTTCTGATTTAGTAGGAAAACTGTATACCAGAAATAATTTAGACTTAATTAAAATGAACTATGTTGCAGTTTATTCTGTGAGCTATTCTTCCCTTAACGGTCACAGCTGACAGGGGGCAGCCACATTGATTGGCCAAAGACTTCAAGCGATATACGGGTCGATTTATTAAAGGGAAAAAAGCCTTATTGTGATAGGATGTCACCCGTGGTGAAACCTGCTGGCGTTACCAATGTAACAAATAGTGCAACTGTGTTTGTGGCTAAATATTCATGACTTGTGTTTGTTTGTTTTTTAGGATAGTTGTTTAGCAATTTCCACGGAACAAAGCAGCATACGTGGACATAGTTGATTAGGCGAGTAACCCTGGTTAAAAGTTTGCGTTTCATTAAAAAGAATAATCCTAAATGATTGCGACTGTTTACGTCAATAAATGGGACGATCAGTTATTGATCAGTTATTGATCAGTAATTGGCGTTGCTGTTACTTAGTATTTCACAGACCTGATTTTAAGGCTTAGTGCCGTAAAATAGTGCTTTGGTGTTAAGCTTGCAGCAAGCTCCGATTTGTCAGTGTGGGTAGAACGGATTATAGGCTGCTTTTCACTTGGGGGGGGGGGGGGGGGGGTTGGATAAATGAATATAATAGAACTGAATAGTCTTTGCCCTCTTGCCATCGTCTGTCACTGGGGCTAGTCCCACCTTTCTGTTTGCCGGGAGGGAGTCCTGACTTGTAAACCTTTGTCCTAAAATGCAGAGGGAGGAGGAATATAATAAGCAGTTTAAGATTTGTCTACATAATTTGCAATTAGTCGCTGTGGCAGAAATAGGGGACTGATTCGTTAAGGATCTTAACTTGAGAAACTTCTTATTTAAGTCTCCTGGACAAAACCATGTTACAATGCAAGGGGTTCAAATTAGTATTCTGTTTTGCACATAAGTTAAATACTGCCTGTTTTTCATGTAGCGCACAAACATCAACTTTAAATGTCTGTGTACAAATAAGCTATCAAGTATCTGTGCGCTACATGAAAAAACAGGCAGTATTTAACTTATGTGCAAAACAGAATACTAATTTGCACCCCTTGCATTGTAACATGGTTTTGTCCAGGAGACTGAAATAAGATGTTTTTCAAGTTAAGATCCTTAATGAATCAGGCCCTAGGTCTTCAGAGAAGGCAGCAATATTTTGGAAAGCCCTAAATTTTATTTCCCTGCTTTGTAAAATTCCATCAGCTCCCGCAGACTATTCTCATTCACAAAACTGATCTCTTTCTGCTTCTCCTGCGCTCCCTGCATCTAAAGTCTACTTCTATTTTTTTTTTTAAATTAAATTGAAATACTCTCGTTTAGAAAGTCAAAGAGTAGCAGTTGTGAGTGAATTTCACTTCTCTTTTCCAAGAAACTGAGATGATTCATCATAATTAGAGCTTGGTCTGTAATGCATCATTTTAGAGGCCCGAGAAATAACAGAAGACAGGGCCCTGCAACTGGCATAACTCCAATGTTTCCTCAGCCTCTCACCCCCCCTCCTCCACGTCCCATGGATCACAGGAAGATAACTGAAGTTTCCATTGTATTTCTAGTAAATGAACTCTTATGAAGAGACTTGACATCCTAATTCTGTCACAACGCCCCATCTTTACTTATTGTGCAAAAGCTGAAAATCAGCGGGAGATGAATATCGTATTTACTGCAAATTGCTTTTCCCAGAACTTGGGCAAGGCACTACAGACACGGCGGCATAGTATAAGATGTCATTATTATCCTATATTATTTATCATCATCATCATCATCATCATTTATTTATATAGCACCACTGATTCCACAGCGCTGTACAGAGAACTCACTCACATCAGTCCCTGCCCCATTGGAGCTTACAGTCTTAATTCTCTAACATACACACACACACACACACACACACACACACACAGGCAGACTAGGGTCAATTTTTTTGATAGCAGCCAATTAACCTACCAGTATGTTTTTGGAGTGTGGGAGGAAACCAGAGCACCCAGAGGAAACCCACACAAACACAGGGAGAACATACAAACTCCACACAGATAAGGCCACATATATATAGACACAAACCAATGACCCTATAAGTATGTTTTTGGAGTGTGGGAGGAAATTGGAGCACCCAGGAGGAAACCCACGCAAACTCCACACAGATAATGTCCTGGTTGGGAATCAAACTCAGGACCCTATTGCTAAGAGGCAACAGCGCTAACCACGGTGCTGCTCCTAGACTTTCACTGGCCATGAGTATAGGCAGCAATTGAGGATGGGTAATCTGTGCCCACCGCCATGGTCCGGTCTGGGAAAGGAAAATTACGGTATGATATTAAATCCTGTTTCTTCCAATGTGGTAGCGGACTTCAATGTGCCACAGGAATATATTAACACATCCTTCATTAATAAATATCCTAGTAGGAATATCCTTAAGATCTAAAGGTTCTGAAATGGTTGGCTAGAACAGCTTCCTTTATGCAGTCTGCGCTGGATGCAGAGCCAGGATTTGGTCACAGCAAGTTGCTTATTTATTGTCCGCACATCTTCACTGCTTCAGGACTCTGTCTTCCGTTAGACATCCGACCACATGGAACTTGCGTTATCAGTCATTCTCCCTATTAACTATCCGCAGGGAAGCGTCCTAACGAGAAATAAAATAAATTAGATTCTTTCTTTCTTCTTTAGTAATAAACCCACAAAATCTTCAGAGATCTAGAGAGCTGGGATCTTACACCCACTCCCGGATGTTGTCATCGGCAATAGAAAAATAATCTTAAACACAAATACAGTAAAAAATAAGGACATGACTGTGATAACGACACATCCCAAGAAAAGACAGTAATTCTAATCTGACGTACTCTACAGCTCCACAAGAGAAAGTCTACTGTCCAAATGACTTCGGGGAAGAAACAAAGGCTTCGGCTCAACTGGCTGGTCAACGTATCCGATTTATTCTCACTATCTTCCTGGCAATTTTGGGTTATCAGACCATTACCGCTCTATTATCGTTCTAAGTTTTTATAATAAAGAGTCCTAATTTTCTTTTTAGCTTTTAAGTCACAATATCTAAAGATAAAACTTCCATTACACCCTGAAGTTTTTGAAAGATCTGATCCAGACCCTAACGATGTCCAACCTGCGGCCCTCCAGGTGTTGTGAAACTACAAGCCCCAGCATGCTTTGCCAGTAGACAACCTGTTGATAGCTGGAAGGGCATGCTGGGACTTGTAGTTTCACAACATCTGGAGGGCGGCAGGTTGGACAGGCCTGGGCTAAGTGATTCCGATATTATTCTCTTTATTCAGTGAACTATTTTCATGTTATGGCGATAGAATTTTCTTGCGGAATCCTCCCTATTTGGAGATAATCTTGGACACTCAATGGTATAGGAAAACAATCATTTATATTTTAATCTAATAATGGAAGGATTGAGCTTGGTGAAGAACCTCTTATTACTATATGTTGGGCAACCAGACCAGGTCTTCAGGAAAATCGTCTATATTGCTTTGCACTGGGACATCATGCATATGGTTGGCATGTGTGGTCAATTGGTCAACAAAAGATTCTGATTCAAGATGATTCCACCAAGAGACTGTTACTGGTGTTGGAGATCAAATTAGTTTTTTAAATCACCTTAGACCTACTACACTTACACAGAAACTCAAGAGCGTTGGAACAATAACCAATGAGCCACCACACTTCAGCTGCAGTGGTGACCATCTTGTCAACTACTTGCTCAAGACAGGCTCCAGGTCAATTTTAGAATGCAGATTGATTTGCTGCTCAATCATGATTCTGTCTTCTTCAGGATCATCTGGAAGAGTTCCAAAAACTAGATAGGCTTAGAAACAACCTCAGGTCTTCTAAGTCTTGTTGGTCATCCACCATGTGTGTTCTTGTAAACCAGAGTGAGCTTTTGAGCATTAACTTGGAACAACGCAATATTGGAGAGAATATTGTCGATCAGAGGAATTGATGAATGAGAACTATAAATCTGAAAAGCAAAGATGTCCATGATCGAGATAAAACAAATAGGCATCTTTATCCTTCACACGCTCAATATACAAGTTATTGCCCAGTCTCATTTCCGAATGTTGATTTAAAATGTTTGGCCTCCAGGCTTAGTCAGGTCACATCTTCTGTAATCCATCTGGACCAGGTCGGGTTTATCCCGGCAACGTCGAGCTCTGGGTGACACAAGAACAATCAAATCTAACATGTATACAAAGGAAAAACTCTCTCCGTGATCATGGCCTTAATACCAAGAAGGCCTTTGGCAGAGTTGGCTGGAACTCTAGCGGACATTCACCTATATGGGTTTTGAAGGACAATTGTCGTTCACAGATGTAGCGTCATGATTGGCTCAATGTGTCCAGATGAACTAGTGACAAACTATGGGTGGACATTGAGTTTTCTTATCTGAATAAGGTTTCAATCGCCATTGTGCTGTGGATGCCTCAACAACAGAGACCTTGATACTTCCTCTTGTCACATCCTTCTCCTGTCATGCCTGGGACAAGGCCAGAAGACAGTATAAGCTGTTCTCTGCTAACCCGCATTTCCCCTACGGTATATCGTCCTCTACCTTATATTAGATATCTGAAGGTCCTGGCTATCCTGGTTTCCCTGCCTGTCTTCTTGAAGCTACATTCCCAACACCGGCTCTCAAATAAACAAATTCACCACTACCTTCAAATCAGACACTTCTCCCAGTCCAAAACAATGGAGGTCTACGAAGGGACAGTAACATCTGATATGCCTGGTCAGTGCCATCGCTACCACTAGTCGAGGCTTGGGCACCAGGATGTAGGACGCACCTAAAACACTGAGTGACTGACCTCATGCACCCAGGGTGCATGCACTGGCCCTGTGCATGGTATTTTGTGAAACTTTGTGCAATCAGTATTTATATTATTGTTTTATATAATTCACTCTTTAATACTCACGTTAAGTATTCACCGCTATGCTGCAATAAGTTTGTCTTCCTCAGAACCATGCATGTCAGATAACAAGCTAATGCAAACTTTCTACTGTGTGTTGTACCCCATACTACCTGACAGAATCACTTTTGTAATGTGTAGGTCACTATGTACCACATACTACCTGACAGAATCACTTTTGTAATGTGTAGGTCACTAAATATCCCCTACTATCTAACAGAATCACTTTTGTAATGTGTAGGTCACTACGTATCCCCTACTACCTGACAGAATCACTTTGTAATGTACAGGTCACTTCGTATCCCATACTACCTGACAGAATCACTTTTGTAATGTGTAGGTCACTAAATATCCCCTACCATCTAACAGAATCACTTTTGTAATGTGTAGGTCACTACATACCAATTTTGCAGTGTAAAGTAACATTCTTACATCTCGCTCAGGCCGCAACTATTTCCCACCAATCGCCCTGTAAAAAAACCAAAACGTTTTCATGTTGGCTGGTCTTCAGTCTGCCTGTCATGCTTCATTTTAAACCAATCTCGGTGGCTGAGTTATATAGAGGATACACAGACGGCAATAAATTATGTACCACAGAGAGAAAGAGATTTATTTGCAGGCCGTAAAGTGTGCACTAAGTGAATACCCATAAATAATCCTATTTTTTTTTTTTAAGAAAAAAGATAAAAGGCATAGCTAAAAGACACACATCTCTTCTCTCCTCATTCAGAGTTTCCTACATTAAACGGCTTCCTATCTGCAGTACGAACATGTCTCAGTTTGATGTATAAAAGAGGAACTTGTACAGACAAGATGAGACAATCTCCCAAAATTAGATGGAAACTCCATCTGTGCAGTTAAATGCTGATAGAGAGGATGAATTTCTAAGTCCAGAATATTAACTGCTTGGATTTAGTCTGTATATAACGAGTTACATACTGGTAATGAATTAACTTCAGTTAGTCTATGTTTAATGGACTCATCGGCTATCCGCTTATAATGATCTAGAAGATGGAAAGAAAGGAAAGGATACTGCTGCCAAGATTGAGAGAACGTGCTTTATAAAGACACTATATAATGGACAGCATTTTGTTATAGGTTAGCCTTGATGGATTAAAAAAAAAAAACAAGGTAAATATAAAAATCATTAGACTCCAGAGATAGCAATGGTAAAAACAATAACATTTCTGTGTATTAAAAAATAAATATTTTGTGAAAAATGCCTTTTTAAGTTTTGGTTTTTTTTTTCGCTTTCTTTTGGTGATTTATTCTATATGTTGGGTAAAATTGAGCTCCGGATTATTGGCAATTCCACACATTTGTGTCTGACTAGGTCATAAAAGTTGCATTTTTGGGATGAGTGCTTCGTATTCAGAAGCTAATTCATCCCCCGCGACTATTACTGTGTATGGAAAAACCTAATTTGTTTATTTTAAATTCTTCACATATAATAAAGCAGGAAGCCGCACTGTAGGAAAAAAAAGAGAACTTTTGGCTTGCATTGGAAATTATATAATTTCCCAGCAACAGGAGAGCCCTTGTTTAGAGCTACAGATCCAATAAATATTCGGTTGATGGGTTTATTTTTTTAAATAAATGACTGATAAAAGACCAATATAAAGATACATCAAGTTGTTCTTTACTCCTTAACTTTTTTCTTCAAGGTGCTATAAATGATTGCTAATGTTTGCTAAGTTTCATGTGACTACCATAGCAACCATAGTCAGGTGACACATGATGTAGTGAGCAGCAAGGATTTGGAATGCCCCTCTTGTCAGCATGCGCGTTCACAGCACAACTCTCTCAAACCCCTCATCCCAATCGGGACCACCGGTAAATAATGTTCTGCACATGAATATGCTGCATTAGAAGGGGGTGTAGTCATTGGGGTGTGCCATGTTCCTCGTGGGCTTGACCAGCGCTCCCAAAGCTTCCCCCAGCCCCTTTACCCTCCCCTAAAATTTGACACAGATGTCCCACCTCTATTTCAGAAGCGTAATGCCAAAATGATCTTTAGCTTCCAATAAAATAACATTCTATTTTTTTGGGGGGAGGTTTACGATTAGAACCACGGGGGTCAATCTATAAAAATTGCTTTATTGGCTTTGTGTGTGTGTGTGTGTGTGTGTGTGGGGGGGGGGGGGATAATTATCGGAGAAAAAAAATGATCTTCAGTAGTTTATTTTGGAGCCTGAAGTGGACAAAACTTTCACAGCCTTGAAAACTCTGACGACATCCTGAAAAGTTTTACGAAGTTATAAATAGCTCAAAGTTTTACAACCCACCTACAAGAGGGCCGGGCTGGTTTTACGGAAGGCACGGCCTCAAAGGGACGATTTAGGGTGATTAAGCAGTTTGCAAATAATGCGATAAGCAGGTTGTTCATAAGGGTATCACTCCTGCGCCCGTGGAACTCGTCCCGAAAAGCTTAACCCTTTCCTCTACAGTTGGAAATTATTCTGTAAACATAAAAAGATATTACGTTTGTACCACCTGAAGTTTGAACTGCAGACTAATGAAGACAAGAGGCGTGCCTTGAATTAAAGCTAAAAACTGAGATTAAACATTACTCCGCAGATCAAAAATAATTACATTTTTATAGAAAATTAACTTCTTTTTTTTTTGTTGTTGAAAATGGCAAAAAATTTTCAATAAGTTCTTTTTCGCCTCTATACCATACTTGCCAACATTTATTTTTCTTTTTCCGGGAGATGCCGGCTGGGACGTGGGCGTGCAGGGGGCGGGGCGGCGAAATCACGTCATTTTGGCCCCGCCCCCGTGACGGAATGACGCAAATCACGTCATTTTACAGCGGGGGCGGAGCTAAACACCGCGATTCCGGGTGAATCGCGGCGTTTAAACTGAATTTTTCCCACGTCCTATCAGGGAGATTGCCACACTCGTCCGGGAGACTCTCGCAAAATGCGGGAGTCTCCCGGACAATCCGGGAGAGTTGGCAAGTATGCTCTATACTTATATTCTGCCTCTCTGTCCAGTCCTGAGAAGCATAAACTTCTTTCCTGAAATAAATAATTGTAATGTGATTAATTTTATTTGTACTTTTTTAACATAAGTTTTAAAAAACTGGCATCGTTTGCCGATGTAATCCCAGAATTCTCTTGTTAGATCTGTCGGTGATCCACATCTCAGACACCACTTGTACTGCTCTATCCTGTGTACTTTGAATATAATGAAGAGAAAGTGAAAGTTCCTCATTCAGCGTCAGCAAAAAGAGACATTGTTCACGATCCTTCACATCAGGAAGCAGGTCAGTTTTGTCAGTGACAAATAAATATTAAAACACTGTTAACAACTGGAATCTTGTGGAACAATCTCTGGTAATAATTGTATCAGTGTTTCCTGTTAGATATTGTAGGTTAATGTTAAACCGGTTCTGCAGAACAACAGATACAAGCCGGGGAAACACCATTAGTCAGGTGGAGTAATCGGGGGAATTTCAACATTATTTCCCACACACTCACACACGACACTTAGGGACTGTACAGAGCTGGTTAAGGCTGCTGGGTTTTAACACACACAGTTATTTAGAGACTGCACTAGAAGGATATCTGGACCTCAGTGTACCATAGTCTCCTGGGTTCTCATATGATGGCCAAGCTGAAGACTGGCCCTTGCTCTACGCCTGATGAAAACGAGTTTGTGTCTGGTTACCCCACCAGCATCTGTGATGACGTCCCCGGGAACAAGTACCTTTGCTGCAACTGTAATAATGTCCTGAAGAAGGCGCAACAGACGCTGTGTGGTCACAGATACTGCTCGCCGTGCCTGTCCTGGATTGTCAGGTCAGTAATACATACAGTCCATCTAGTCTATTCCACATAGTCAGGTCTGTAAGACAGTCCCTGTTATTCCTGGATTGTCAGGTCAGTAAGATACAGTCCATTTCATCCATTCTGCATAGTTAGGTCTGTAAGACAGTCCCTGTTATTCCTGGATTGTCAAGTCAGTAATACATACAGTCCATCTAGTCTATTCCACATAGTCAGGTCTGTAAGACAGTCCCTGTTATTCCTGGATTGTCAGGACAGTAATACATACAGTCCATCTCGTCAATTCTGTATAGTCAGGTCTATAAGACAGTCCCTATTGTTATTCCTGGATAGTCAGGCCAGTAACGGATACAGTCCATCTTGTACATTCCATGTAGTCAGGTCTGTAATACAGTCCCTTTGTTCTTTCTGATTAGTCAGGTCAGTATTAGATACAGTCCATCTTGTACATTCCATATAGTCAGGTCTGTTATACAGTCCCTATTGTTATTCCTGGATAGTCAGATCAGTAATAGATACAGTACATCTCATTCATTCCGCTTAGTAAGATCTGTAAGACAGTCCCTGTTGTTATTTCTGAATAATTAGGTCAGTAGTAGATACATTCCATCTCATCTATTCTGTATAGTCAGGTCTGTTATACAGTCCCTATTGTTATTCCTGGATAGTCAGGCCAGTAACAGATACAGTCCATCTTGTACATTCCGTATAGTCAGGTCTGTAATACAGTCCCTTTTGTTCTTTCTGATTAGTCAGGTCAGTATTAGATACAGTCCATCTTGTACATTCCGTATAGTCAGGTCTGTTATACAGTCCCTATTGTTATTCCTGGATAGTCAGATCAGTAATAGATACAGTACGTCTCGTCCATTCTGCATAGTAAGATCTGTAAGACAGTCCCTGTTGTTATTTCTGAATAATTAGGTCAGTAGTAGATACAGTTCATCTAATCTATTCTGTATAGTCAGGTCTGTTATACAGTCCCTATTGTTATTTCTGGATGGTCAGGTCAGTAATACATACAGTCCATCTCGCCCATTCCGCATAATAAGGTCTGTAAGACAGTCCCTGTTGTTCTTTCTCTGAATATTTAAGTCAGTATTAGATACAGTTCGTCTCGTCCATTCCATATAGTCAGGTCTGCTATACAGTCCCTTTGTTCTTTCTGATTAGTCAGGTCAGTAGTAGATACAGTCCATCTTGTACATTCCATATAGACAGGTCTGTTATACAGTCCCTTTGTTCTTTCTGATTAGTCAGGTCAGTATTAGATACAGTCCATCTTGTACATTCCATATAGGCAGGTCTGTTATACAGTCCCTTTGTTCTTTCTGCTTAGTCAGGTCTGTAGTAGATACAGTCCATCTTTTACATTCTGTATAGTCAGGTCTATTATTCAGTCCCTATTGTTATTCCTGGATAGTCAGGCCAGTAACAGATACAGTCCATCTCGTCCATTCCATATAGTCAGGTCTGTCATACAGTCCTTGTTGTTCTTTCTTAATAGTCGGGTCAGTAACTGACAGTTTATATTGTCTGTTCTGGTTGAATATAGTTCATCCGTTGTATTGTGTATAGCCAAATTACCAGTAGATACGATCTATCTGGAGTATGTGCAGACTTGTCAGAAATAGGCAATGTTTAGTCAGATTAGTAACAGATAAATTTATAACTATTAACGGCTTGGCCACACCTATAGGCTGGTAAATGCCCTTTCAGGCACTAACGATTAAAAATACATTAAAAATTAGCAGTTTTATAGACCCTTGTGTTTTAAAATGCTGCACTTAAAATGTCACGCGGCACGTCCTATTTCTCATGTGTTGACAATAGATTGCATTAATAAAAGAGCAAAGCATCAAAAGCGCATAGAAAACGCATCACTACACATCTAATACATGTTAGTTTTCAGTTTTCTAGCACATGTGTAAATCACACGTGGGTTTGCTACTCCTGGCCTATTAAAAAAATATAAACAAAGGGTTCTTAACTTGTGAACCGGGGACCAAAACATGGGACCCTCTACTGTTCCTATGACCTTTAGTTCGAACCTGTTAAATAGTTTTATGACAAATTGATATGCTAATCACAATTTAATAATGTTATTATTTTGTACAAGTCCCCAGTTACCTAACCATTATATTTAAACAACAGTATAGACAAATTTTAGGCAACAGTAAGATTTTAAATTAAGTTTATTGTTAAAAAAGAAATAAATACATTTATTTATGATCCAAAGACATCATTAGTATCCAGGTTGTAAAACATTAAGCCCAGAGACTGACTGATCTTATTCCTGGCTGTCTTGTATGTCATCGAGTGGTTCGATTGTTTAGACACACGTGACAGTATTTACATGTACAGATATCACATGGTGCTCACTCTTACCAGGAACTAACACAAAAGTTGGATAATCTTACATTACATCACTCAACACGAGGAGAACTTGTGACTATCTGGTTCCATTTGGATTAGAATTTGAGCCAAGTTTATGGTTCGATTTGGATTAAATTTCGAACCAGATTTATGGTTCCATTTGGATTTAAATTTGAGCCAGGTTTAAGGTTCGATTTTGATTCAAATTTGAGCTAGGTTTATGATACAATTTGGATTAAAATTTGAGTCCCGTTTATGGTTCAATTTGGATTCAAATTTGAGCCAGGTTTATGGTTTGAATTGGATTAAAATTTGAACTGGATTAATGTTTAGTCTCTGAAGAAAACTTGGTCTAGGGGTAAGTGTTTAAACCTGATTTAACCTATCCCTGTGCTAGACCTGTGAACAATTCTCATCCTCTTTTTCCCACTGGATTCTCACCGAATAGCCCCCCCTCTATTTGTTGCCCTAGACCCATTTAACAAACACTGTTCTTTTTATGTGACGACCCCCCCCTTTCTCACCCCATAACATATATAAGATAGATAGCATTACATATTCCAGTTTGTTTATCTATGTAATTGTTACTGTTTATATGGTTTTCACTAAGACTACATCCTGTATTTTCTAAGTTGTCTCCTATATTTGGCTGTAATCCAAGTTTGTTCAATAAAAACCCCCCAAAAACCCAACTTGATTCAGGCTCCAATTTAAGAGTCTGGCTAATGTTAGGACGATTTAAATGTTGATTCTTTTTTAATTTGCATTTTACTGTTAAGAGAAAACCATCCCACGGGAAAAAGGACACCAGGGGTCCGAGCTAGGCAGGGTGTCACAGCAGGGCAGAGTGTCACAGCAGAAGTTATCTGCTCTATTCCAACCGGTGAGTTTGTACGCTCGCCCGTACTGGTTGGTTGGCTGATTGGCTGCTCCTATAAGGGGCACTATATAAACAATAGTATTAATAGATGTTCTCCAATCCATACTACATAACTTAGAACTATACTGGTGGGCCCAGAAGTCTGTGACCTCTATAAAGGTAACTAAACTAAAAATACCATGTTGGGAGATGGGAAACATAATTATTGAGGTTTTGCAACAGGCTGTACACAGTTTACATTTCATTAAGGTCAAAAGTCAAGAACTGGACAGTTACTGTATAACAGTGAGGGGCAACCTGATACACTACGGGGGCCACCCGGTGTGGCCCTCTAACCTTCAAATGGGCAGCACGTTACCTTTAATCTCAGTAGTAAGATAAAACATTAATTTAATCAAAGAAAGAGACACCTATCTGTAATAACATGTCAGCAGGCATTTTACACACGTGTAACACGCTATAACAGATATCTGCTAATAAATTAGGACGGAGCTGGGGGCCACAGGGGACGGCTCGGAGGGCCGCCAGTTGCCCATCACTGCTATATAATGTATATATGTTACTGTAGTTATACGGGTTGAAAACACAACCCTGGCAGACATTGATACAAGAGGGGAAAAAATAAAATCAATCCAATGAGCAAATACTGATCAGTACGGGTGGGAAATAAATGTATTAATAAGTGTGCGGGAGGGAACGTAGATACAATGTATCACAGGAAATTGAAGATACTAACAAAACATTTTTTTATTTTTGCTTTTTAATTGTCTGACATTAATATTGCATTGCTCGTCATTGGGATTACGGTGGCCCTTATTGCTCTTCCCCATAATCCCTGTATCTCCTCCCCTAACTCTCCTGTCAATCTTACTGAGACATGAGAATCCTCTCACAAGACAATACCTTGTGGGTGTGGCCTAATGGTGATGGGTGTGGCCAGGTCTGGAAAGGTCCAAAAATACTTCATGGAGGGATAGATTAATTTCAGTGCAATGTGTCTCCACGGAGCGTGTTGGCTCAAAGCTGAGAAAAATGAGCAGAGATTTCTGCACTGAACTGAATCTGCCCCAAAGAGGCGCCAGACGTAACCCCCTGAGATTGTGCTTAGGGAAAGAATTTAGCATTTTATTTAACTGTGAGAAATTTGACAATCCTATATTCTAAGTAACTCCCCCATTGGCGGTCACTCCCGTACCATCAGAGTCTTCCTGCGCTACTGTCTATGGTATTTACCGACTGTAAGTTTAAGAAACTACTGCAATTCACCAATTAATAGCCATATTGTATTATAGCTATACTGTAATCATGTATTTAATTCATTCATTATATAAGCACGTGTGACGTAGGTAATAAATATCTTATAATAAAAGTAGATCTCTGTCGTATATTTTCCTGGACAGAAACCACAAACGACCGATTTGTCCCAAGTGTAGCAAAGAAGACCCCGATTCTCTGACCGAAGATTGCTATTTAACCGAAGACCGGGTAGGTTCCTGACCAAGCCAGGAGTTGACGTTTTCTATCTGTCTGAAATTACAGACTACGCCCAAACCATTCATGTTGTGATAATATATTCCTGGGAGAAATAAACGGGAGATAGGGAAAAACCACATGTAGACCTACGAGCTACAGCATAAAGACAACTTGTTCTATTTTATGGTTGTGTTCAGGCCCGTCCCTAAGGGCCGCTCGTTGCTGACACAGCACATATCAAACAATGTTGTCTTTCATTAGCAAACACAACTGAACTTAAGGATTGAGCAAAAAAAAAGTTAAATTGAGGTTGGCAGATGTTAGAAGCTAGTAATCAGCAGCTGGTTTTAAAGTGGCTGGGTGAGGTCTACCTGAGAAACAGGATTTACTGAATGACTGAGTGAATGAATGAGTGGATGAGTGAGTGAGTGAGTGAATGAATGAATAAGTGAATAAATGAGTGATTGAATGAATGAATGAAAAAGTGAATTAATTAATGAGCGAATGAATGACTGAGTGTATGAGTGAGTGAATGATTGAATTAATAATTGAATGATTGAATGAGTAAATGAATGAATGAATGATTAAGCAAATGAATGACTGAGTGAATGGGCGAATGAAAAATTGAATGAATAATTGAATGAATGAGTGAATGAATGAGTGAGTGAATGAATGAATGATTGGTGCAGTAGCATCGCTCTATTCTGTTCTGTGAAAAAAGAATAATGACACAAAATGGACCTTGGCCTGTTGTTTCTTCTGATGCATGTATTTCTTATCACCTTCCTACTCTCTCCCCCTCTTCTGTTTCTCTTCGTTGTGAGACTTTCCTTTTGACTGCATCCTGAAACTCACCCATAACTTCAAGCCTTCTCGGGTTTTCTGTTGCAGAAAGTCCCTCTCGTCATTTCGGTAGGGTGATCTTTATACGTTGATTCTATTTTAGGCCTTCAGCGATGCCGCTATTAATAAAGAGATCTCAGAACTGAGAGTGCACTGCATGACGGCGGGGTGCAGCTGGACTGGGGTCCTCAAAGACTATGATGTAAGTTTAACTCTTCTGCTCCGTTAAGCTCTGCAGATAATTATTTAAAGGGCTCTGGTCGCTTACATAGGGTGGTTGCAGCCGCTTGCAGGTGAAGATAATATTTAAGATCGCTAGAAGCCAGCGACAGCACTTGAGCAATTGCTCCCACAAAGTGCCTCCAAGAGATCACTGGCTTCTAGTGAATTAATAGGCTTCATTCTCATACTTGACTATTCTCCCTGAATGTTCGGGAGACTCGCAAGTTCCAGGGAGTCCTCCCGGACTCCTTAGAGATCAGGCCGCCCTCCAGAATCCCTTCTCTCCTTCTTGTAAAGAAGGCACGGCTTGATGGCATCATACGCATCACTATGCCTCAACGGGCGGGTCCTAATGATGCGTCTTGCGCCATGATGGTTCAGCCCCCTGGAAGGAGGGATGTGATGACATGAATTGCGTTGTCAGGCCCACCCTACACTTGCCCATAGGATCGCCCATCAGGGATCTCCAAAAAGTACGTGCCCGCTACACTATGGGCAAAGGTGCAATCCTAAAAAATTATTTTCTTATAGCATAGTAGTCCAATTTTTTAGGGTTAATCAAGTGTGCCTGCATTAATCTGCAGTCTACTCTCCCGCAAGTTCATGTTCTTCTAGATATATCACTGATTGCATAAAATCTGAAAGAAAGTAACTTAAAATAATTCTTAGAAGCTTTTTATTTAAGTGAAGGTTACTGTATTGTGTACTAATTATTTCTATATACTTTAAATAAACATAACGGTGAATAAAAAAGCGAAGGACTGCAGAGGTGTAGCGAGGTTACCCAGCAGCCAGGGGAAAGATACATGTGCTCACAAAGCTGCGTGTGCTCACAAAGATGTGTGTGTTCACAAAGATACATGTGCTCACAAAGATACATGTGCTCACAAAGATGCTTGTGCTCCCACGTCATCACATGATGTCACAAACAAATCACAGCGCTCTGTAGTTACATGTCTGTTCTGTATGTCTGTGTGAGTGTTCACATGCAGGATGGAGAGTCCAGGGGTTCACCAAATCCTAATCTGACGACTTGTGGGTAGCTGCGGATCCCTCGGTCGCTGGAGAACCCTCCATATTACTGTTACAATATTGTAGCCAGGCAGAATGGAAATAGGATTAGGTTTAAATAACAACGTGAAAGGCATATAGTACTAACATCATAAGTTGTTTCCATATTGAAGCACAAACCATCCCCCCTTTAATGTTGCAGGATCACCAACACCTCTGTGAATACGCCCCGATACCGTGCATCACCGGCTGCGGCCAAACGGTTCAGCGGAGACATCTGGCCGACCACTTGGAAGGCGAATGTTCAAATTACACCACAATGTGCCCAAATTGCTCCAAGAGGGTCTCCAGTCACGAAAATCCAGTAAGTACGCCAACAGGTATTACACATTAACCGTTATAGCCGCAGAAGGCAGATTTGTCGTAGATTGGCTCAGCCAATGGAGACTAACGCAAGACGTACCGCGCATTATAGACAGTACATCTGGAGAAAAACTCAAAGTCAGGGAGGTTTCTCTCTATATCAATATAGCAGAAATGTGTCAGGTTTCAGAGCTGTGAATGAATACAACCAAAAGCCTTTAGCAACCAGCTAGATAGATAGATAGATAGATAGATATGTGTTTGTGAACACATTCAGATATATTCATTTCTGGACAATATGTTCCATAACAGAGCTCTTATGTTATATGCCGGTGGCTCTCCAGCTGGTGCTGAACTACAAGAGCCAGCATGCCCTACACCAACCTCTGGATTATGGAGTGACATAACAAACACTTTGTAAACAGTTTTAGGTTTTCCCGAGGTTCGTAGCCATACCTCTCAAAGTGAAAGTTGTTTACTGAATTAATTTCAGGGAAATAAAAAAATACAATAAAATAAATAAACACTGAGGAAATGTTGAGAGCTTTTCATAAGTTTAGAAGTTTCCAGGGGACAGAACTGAGAGCGTCAGTGAATGCCCCAAACCGAACTTCCTGTTAGCAGCGAGACTGGAGAACACAAAATCTTAACGGGGTTTTCCACCTGCAGATAAACCTTCCTGGTTCAAACATGTTCTGCAACGATTACTAAATATGTGACGGACGTCTGCCTTGGGCTTTATCACCCACTCTCTGTGTTGGATGCAGTCCACAGTTTTGAGCTGTATGAGAATACACAGGAAACAAAAAAACACAGAAAGAATCCAAAAAGATAAAAGGAATGTGCATAGTAGAGTTTGCAGGAGAACATGCGCAAATCAATAAAGTTGTCTGAGGGTGCAGCTAAACAACTCTGATTATTTTCATTATTCATTCTTACTCCCCCAACTCTTCATATTGGGTCTGATTCATTAAGGAACGTAATTGCCGCCACGTGCCGTATTTTGCCTAAAATCGCTTTGAGCATCTCACAGGTACATGATTTTCAGTCATATCACTTCCTCCAGCTACAGGTCGGGTGTAAGTACTGATTACTAGTGATGACGGCTGTGTATGCAGCTAGAACATGTGTTTGTATCAGGGGCAACTGTAAAAATGTATTTTATGTACAATGTGCATTGAGAACATACTAATAAATCAAAAAATGTAAAAAAAACACTTTTTCTGAATGTTTTGCTATTAATGACTAAACAGTATTATTATAACAGGTGTCATTAATAGAATTTATTTTTCTGTGCGTTCTTTTGTGACTTTATATTCCACATATGTATTGGACGTATCCTTCAGTGTCTGTTAGAGCAGAGCGGACCTAGACCTGTATTCATCACCAGACGTATCATTATATCCGCTCCTTGTTGAATACGGACTTGCAAATGTCCGATTACGTGCAATTTAAAAAAAAATAAAAAATTCAATATACATTCATTTTGCGCGCCTTAATGAATCAGGCCCATTATATGTATGTGTTAGGAAAAGGGAAAGTCATATAACCCCTATAAAATTATAATTGAGTCTATTCCCCACCTATCAGCACGCAGCTCTGAAACTTCTAGAATGGTAAAGACAAAAACATAAAATTACGTTTGGTTGATGAATAGATAAGTGCGTCATAGGGGCAGATTCGATTCTGCGCAGGGAGCCGCGGAACGTCGCCTCAATGTCTGGAGGACATAAGGAATCTCCTCTCGTTTTTCTGCGGACATTTGTGGGTTGCGGACGAAAATGAGTGGAGATTTCAGTCAGGACATGGAGTCGATGCGTCTTCGTGGACACATCGCGCTGCACTGAATCTCACCCATAGTTCATTATTGCAGATTATTGTGTATTTATAGTATGTATGCTACTTGCGTACAGTATACTTACATATTTATAGCCATACCGTTTCTTTCACGAGACCAATTCCTGCTGCAATAGGGGGTCATGGTGTCAGAATTTGGGATCTAAAAAGTCCAGAGGGAGCTGAGCATGAATATTATTTATACCACCAGAGAAGATTTATCTTACATTCTAAAAGAAAAAGAAGTGGGGGTGTTGCCCATAGCAACCAATCAGATTCTTGCTGTCATGTATCTAGTGCATTCTAGAATCTGCGAGCTAGAATCTGATTGGTTGCTATGGGCAACACATCCATTTTTCCTTTTTAGAAGACTGGGGCAAGCGCAGGATTTGTAGAGGGGGGTTTCCACACCATGCCACCAGTGGGCGTGACCAGCATGCATGGGGGTGTGGCTATAATATAAGACAGTGCTTGGCTGCTCTTCAGCTCTTCCTATTCCCATAATATACATGGGCAATGCTGCATGCACTACTGTTAGGTGCACACAGCTCTCCCTTTTCAAGCAGAGCCGTGTGAAGCGGGGGCAGGGTCCAGCCACCTCAATTACACAGTGCCCCATCATCATCATCATCATTTATTTATATAGCGCCACTAATTCCGTACCGCTGTACAGAGAACTCATTCACATCAGTCCCTGCCCCATTGGAGCTTACAGTCTAAATTCCCTAATATACACACACACACACACACACACACACACACACACACACACACACACACACACACACACACACACACACACACACAGAGGGAGACAGACAGACAGAGACTACGGTCAATTTTGATAGCAGCCAATTAACCTACCAGCTTGGAGGGGGAACTTCCAGGCACTAGGAAACCACCCTCTCTCTGTAATTGGATATATTGTTGGGCATATTGTAACCCTCTAGCGATACTCACCAATAATACTTCATAAATTATTACCATTTTATATAATTTCAGAAACACAATTGTGAGAAAAGTTCACCTGAGAATCAAAGTCACAGAAAATCAGATCTTCCGGCCAAGGGGAAGGTGAGGAAATCACTGCATTTAAATAAATTCCAAAAGAACAATTATTTTAGGAATTTGTTTAGACTCCGTGGCAAAGTGCTAGAGTCATGCAGATAAAGTATTTTGGTAAAAAAATATGTAAATTTCAGAGTAAGTGGAAGCTTTCTTCCTCCATTGTAGAAGTGGGTGAACTGCATTTCAACACTCTTTCAATGTCTAAACAACTCTGCTCATTCGTGATAGAATTCAAAGGTTGTTCACCGCTACCTGCCATATTTATATGAACAGCTACCTCTTCAATGCAGAGACACATGTTTTCATTCATGGTAATTAATACAAATCTTGAAATCCTTACAGAGCCACAACACTGGTACTGCCACCTTGAAAGACAAGTGTCGTTTCTCAGCGGTTGGCTGCACATTTAAAGTAAGTGTGACATTCAGTGGAACATAGCACAATATGTGTAATATTAATGTACAACTAAAATGTCTCATTGAGCAATGAAAGGCTGAGATTGTAGGACAAGTCAGCTTCAAATCTCAATTTATTACTGTAAACACTGAGCACACAGAGGGAACACAGGTTCAAGTCATTCAAGACGACATTCTCAACAAACAAGTTTCATATAGAAGATGCATTTGACACCACAATCTTCCCATAGAACCAGATCCTTAAATCACTACTTTCTGCTGTTGGAGGACCCTGCTCCTTTCACTATATAACTCTTAGTCTTCCCACTTACCTCCACACTGTAACACTGCCCCTGTCCTCACTAACACATCACTCATCTCCTGATATACTCTGTGCTGCTGGAGGACCCTGCTCCTTCCACTATATAACTCTCAGTCTGTGGCTTCCTGCTGCCTCCATTCCCCTCCTCACATCATGTCACTGCCCCTGTCACATGCAACCCTATGCCCACTAACACATCACTCATCTCCTGATATACTCTGTGCTGCTGGGAGACCCTGCTCCTTCCACTATATAACTCTCAGTCTGTGGCTTCCTGCTGCCTCCATTCCCCTCCTCACATCATGTCACTGCCCCTGTCACATGCAACCCTATGCCCACTAACACATCACTCATCTCCTGATATACTCTGTGCTGCTGGGAGACCCTGCTCCTTCCACTATATAACTCTCAGTCTGTGGCTTCCTGCTGCCTCCATTCCCCTCCTCACATCATGTCACTGCCCCTGTCACATGCAGCCCTGTCCTCACTAACACATCACTCATCTCCTGATATACTCTGTGCTGCTGGGGGACCCTGCTCCTTCCACTATATAACTCTCAGTCTGTGGCTTCCTGCTGCCTCCATTCCCCTCCTCACATCATGTCACTGCCCCTGTCACATGCAGCCCTGTCCTCATTAACACATCACTCATCTCCTGATATATTCTGTGCTGCTGGGGGACCCTGCTCCTTCCACTATATAACTCTCAGCCTGTGACTTCCTGCTGCCTCCATTCCCCTCCACACATCATGTCACTGACCCTGTCACATGCAGCCCTGTCCTCATTAACACATCACTCATCTCCTGATATGCTCTGTGCTGCTGGGAGACCCTGCTCCTTCCACTATATAACTCTCAGCCTGTGACTTCCTGCTGCCTCCATTCCCCTCCTCACATCATGTCACTGCCCCTGTCCCATGCAGCCCTGTCCTCATTAACACATCACTCATCTCCTGATATACTCTGTGCTGCTGGGAGACCCTGCTCCTTCCACTATATAACTCTCAGCCTGTGACTTCCTGCTGCCTCCATTCCCCTCCACACATCATGTCACTGCCCCAGTCACATGCAGCCCTGTCCTCACTAACACATCACTCATCTCCTGATATACTCTGTGCTGCTGGGAGACCCTGCTTCTTCCACTATATAACACTCAGCCTGTGACTTCCTGCTGCCTCCATTCCCCTCCACACATCATGTCACTGACCCTGTCACATGCAGCCCTGTCCTCATTAACACATCACTCATCTCCTGATATACTCTGTGCTGCTGGGAGACCCTGCTCCTTCCACTATATAACTCTCAGCCTGTGACTTCCTGCTGTCTCCATTCCCCTCCACACATCATGTCACTGACCCTGTCACATGCAGCCCTGTCCTCACTAACACATCACTCATCTCCTGATATACTCTGTGCTGCTGGAGGACTCTGCTCCTTCCACTATATAACTCTGTCTGTGACTTCCTGCTGCCTCCATTCCCCTCCTCACATCATGTCACTGCCCCTGTCACATGTATCCCTGTTCTCACTAACACATCACTCATCTCCTGATATACTCTGTGCTGCTGGGGGACCCTGCTCCTTCCACTATATAACTCTCAGTCTGTGACTTCCTGCTGTCTCCATTCCCCTCCACACATCATGTCACTGCCCTGTCACATGCAGCCCTGTCCTCACTAACACATCACTCATCTCCTGATATACTCTGTGCTGATAGGGATCCTGCTCCTTCCCCTATATAACTCTCAGTCTGTGTCTTCCCACTTACCGCCATTCCGCTCCTCTCACCACACTGCCCCTGTCTTCACTAACACAGAAGTGGACAAGTCACTCTCGCCCACAAGATCAGCATTCGTATGTCCTGAAATAATCTGTGCCACTGTGAGCACTCCATTCATCTGTTCGACTAGCTTTTTCCAACCCCCATGCATTTCAAAACTGTCCCTCATCTAATGCATTCTTAAAAAGAACATAATTTGTTGTGTAAATCTTTTTAGAATCTAGCGCAACACAAATAGAAGTTATTGATGTAAAAGAAACAACCATCTACAGAGAGTGAATTTCACTTAATAAAACCAGTAATTCTTTGCAATGATGTTTTTAAAAACTCCACTTTTCAGGGGAGCAAAGACAAGTTAAAGGAACACGAAAAATTGTCCTCGGCCGCCCACTTAGCGTTGGTTATTCCCGTTATATTGAAATTAAAAAACAGTCTGACGGACCTGGAGGGGAGTGAGAACGGACTGCACGACAGCTTCACAGGACCAACAAGAAGGGCCCAGAAAGTATTTTCCAAACTCCAGAACGGAGAGGCGAATTTTGTGAACGGGAGTATTGACGTGGACTGTTGTCACCAAACCGGAGGCTCCCCAATGCCAGAACTTTTCGGGAGGTTATCTCTACTGGAGACGAGGATTCAGGTGTTCGAAAACATCATCACTGTGCTCAACAGGGAGATTGACAGCTCCAACGCCAAAATAACCGCAGCCCTGGAACAAAGGGACGAGGAACAAATGAAAGTAAAAGCCTGTGAAAAAAAGGTAATGCACAAATTCGCTTTCCTCAATGACAGCTATTATGTGACTATATGCATCACACTACAAAATATTCACAAATATAGTCAGAAATCACTATTGCACAAGATATTCGAAAGTTTCGCTGCCTGCCTCACCTCTAGGTGGCGCTGGTGTTGTTGCCATCTAGGGAAATGGATTTTAGTGATCACAAACCACTTCTGTGTTTGTCCTCAAGTTGCAAATACTCTGTAAATGTTTATCTATTGTTTAAAAGCAAAACGAATACTGTGTTTAAATACGTCGTCTAAGTATGAGATTGTCTAATTCAATGTTTTCCTAATATACGAAGAAAAATAAGTCGCTATCAGTAATCCTCATGAGATTTCTAAGCTCAGATAAAGGTTTTTTTAAAAAATAAATGTTCTACTAATGGATTTTATTTCATCTTTTCAATATAAAAAAAATACATGAAGCTCCGGATTCATACCAAAATAAAATAAACATGTTAAAGAAACAAAAAAAAACATTTTATTAAAAAAACAAACAAACAATAAAAAATAATAATTTAATAATACATTTTTTACCCGCTATCTCGCCTCGCTGAACTGTATGGGGAACCCCGTTTAACAAGTACCCACGGCTATTGCGTGAGGTTACCGCCACAATAAAACTGTTTTATTTATAAAACTAAAGCATTTTTTCTTTTACTTTTAAATAATGTTATTTATGATATTTATTTATTTTTTGCTAAATTTTTTTTTTTACTCTGGGACTGAAAGCCAAATTCTGAACACTACCTGGCCAGTCAGAATCACCCCGGTAACCTTTTCTAGTGGATACCGCTGCAATTTATCGCTCAAGTTTCTCCAGGTAGCTGAGTGATCCGCCGTCTTTGTGATAATGGAGCTGTAAGAATAAAAACAGATAAAAAATTAATTTTAAAAGAATTGCCGATTGAATTAAAATGTTTAATTGATTTTCTTCTGCACCATGGCGAAAAGCAGATGAAGGATTGCGTTTCACCATTCAGAAACCAGAGCATCAACCTTTACTCGTTATCTCTCTCAGATTGCCAATTTGCGCCACGCTTTGGCCACCAAGGACATGGCGCTCAGTGACTTGTACGTGCGTGTGGCGTCCCTCGAGCATGCTTCCTGCGATGGGGTATTTTTATGGAAAATCTCGGACCTGGCACAGAAATGTCACGATGCCATCACAGGAAAAGCCGCCAGTCTCTATTCCTCAGGTAACTATCGCTGATACAACGCAAAAGCAGCCACCTCGTAGACCGAAAACCAATATTCATTACAATTTACTAGGACGCAGTAATATCACTGAAACGCGAGGCAATTTATCATTCTCCTGTATACGGAAACATTACTTATTTTAAAGAGAAGGGGAGAGAGAACAGATTTTAAAAATTACTGCAATTTATTGTGAATCCAAAACAATATCTGATATACATCTTAGATAGGAACAAGGTTCTCATAATCACAGTCACATATTTATTCTCCAAAGTTGCACAACTAACATTTGGTAACTGTCACAGCTTCCCCAGACGTTCCAGTGATGTAACAGTAAATGGCGAAACGCGTTTCAGAAGTACGTCAATGGATCATTGTGCAATGAATCCACAGGGCTTTCAATACTCTAATACAGAAATTTGATTGGTTGGCAAGCTTGGGAATGCCATAAGCAATTCAATAGTTAAAACCTACAAATTTATAATTAAATCACTAATTTAACATTGGCTAGATTAAATATATTAAAAACATATATTGCATTGTTTTTACAATATTTGAAAATGTGTTTAATAGATTTAATCTGACTGATGAGCTAATTATATGAGTGATTTAATCATAGGTTTTATATATTGAATTACTAATTGTGGACCAATGAGGTAGCTGTATTTAACAATCATATTAGGTGCTTTATCAATTTCTTAAAGCCCTGTAGATTCAATCCATGCCGAGCTATTGAGCTAGGGACTTAGTTCCAAAATGCGTTGACCAACAGGAACGTATGGTAGAATGAATGAGGGACTGCAGTCACAATTATCGAATTTCCGTTCTGGACATTGTTTAGGATTCATAATAAATTGCAGTGATTTTTAAGATTGGTTCTCTGTTCCCTCCTCTTCTTATAAGTTTTACTCAAGATTTATAGAAAAGTGAAAATAAGTCCTATATTGATTTTCCCTTTAAGAACTGCAACATTCATTATTTAAAACATTAGTGGGAAATTATTCGGTTAAGGGCCATAACAATTTAATTGCAAAAAAAGCATTTAGTGGTGTTTTGTCTACAGTGTGGGATTGGAGCTCTGCCCAAACGCTGCGGTGCTAATTTAAGCTGTTTATGGTGCTAGAGAATTACTTCAAATCCGATAATTACAATGAGTCACCTACTAAGTAAAACATATCTAACATTTCCATGGTTTTCAGAATCTCCTCACATTGTACTCACAGAAGGGACAAAAATCATAGCGGTAACGAGAGTGTAGACAGAGTATGAATATTATGGAGGTATAGAGAGTGCAGACAGAGTATGAATATTATGGAGGTATAGAGAGTGCAGACAGAGTATGAATAATATGGAGGTATAGAGAGCGCAGACAGAGTATGAATAATATGGAGGTATAGAGAGCGCAGACAGAGTATGAATATTATGGAGGTATAGAGAGTGCAGACAGAGTATGAATATTATGGAGGTATAGAGAGTGCAGACAGAGTATGAATATTATGGAGGTATAGAGAGTGCAGACAGAGTATGAATATTATGGAGGTATAGAGAGTGCAGACAGAGTATGAATATTATGGAGGTATAGAGAGTGCAGACAGAGTATGAATATTACGGAGGTATAGAAAGCGCAGACAGAGTATGAATATTACGGAGGTATAGAAAGCGCAGACAGAGTATGAATATTACGGAGGTATAGAGAGCGCAGACAGAGTATGAATATTACGGAGGTATAGAGAGCGCAGACAGAGTATGAATATTATGGAGGTATAGTGAATGCAGACAGAATAAGAAATATTATGGAGGTATAGAGAGTGCAGACAGTGTAGGGAATATTATGGAGGTATAGAGAGTGCAGACAGAATAAGAAATATTATGGAGGTATAGAGAGTGCAGACAGTGTAGGGAATATTATGGAGGTATAGAGAGTGCAGACAGAATAAGAAATATTATGGAGGTATAGAGAGTGCAGACAGTGTAGGGAATATTATGGAGGTATAGAGAGTGCAGACAGTGTAGGGAATATTATGGAGGTATAAACAGTGCAGACAGAGTATGAATATTACTGAGGTATAGAAAGCGCAGACAGAGTATGAATATTACTGAGGTATAGAAAGCCCAGACAGAGTATGAATATTACGGAGGTATAGAGAGCGCAGACAGAGTATGAATATTACGGAGGTATAGAGAGCGCAGACAGAGTATGAATATTATGGAGGTATAGTGAATGCAGACAGAATAAGAAATATTATGGAGGTATAGAGAGTGCAGACAGTGTAGGGAATATTATGGAGGTATAGAGAGTGCAGAGTAGGGAATATTATGGAGGTATAGAGAGTGAACACTCACCATTGTGAGCCTGACTCTCACCTTACTGGGCACTAGAGAGCGTTATACAGTGAGCAGCCAGTAGTACAGATGTCACTGTTGTGAGCAGTACAGAGGTTTATAGTACTATATGATTCCGCTCACTGACCTGTCCCTACTCCTATCCCCAGCATTCTACACAGCCAGGTACGGCTACAAAGCCTGTCTGCGGATTTATTTAAATGGAGACGGTGCCGGGAAGGGGACCCACATCTCCCTGTTCTTCGCTGTCATGAAAGGAGAATGTGACGCTTTGCTCCCGTGGCCATTTAAACACAAGGTAAGTGCTGCACACAGTCATCCTCTGTCCGAGTGACTGTGACTCATTGACTGAACGGGGAACAGAAAAGTGGCCTCATTATCATGTCATGTGACCTGGAGGGGGCTAATTATAGCAATCATAGCGGAGTGTTTATATTACATCAATATCATTTACTGGCTGCAAAATAACATCTTTATATCCACAGAATCATGTGCACAATATAAAGAGGGAGATATTTTCATTTGTCGCTTCTGTTGTTGGTTATATGGTTATAATGGTTCTGTCAATGTTTGTTTCACACAGATGTTGTTGACGTGGCGCTCCATTTGTGGCACTACAAGTCCCAGCAGGCTGCGACAGACAGCAGTTGGCAGGGCCTGATTATCCATTAGGCTAACTGGGCTGCAGCCTAGGGTGCAAGGGTATTTGGAAAGGGGGGGGGGGGGGGTAATAATTTTAGTGTGCAAAATTGTGACAGAGAGAGGTATAAATTGATCTTTATTTTAAAATATAAGAGAATAACTGTTCTCCAAAGTAAAAGGAAAACATGAAAGAAAAATGCAGTAAGATTTTAATCCTGACGACTGAAGTCATTCTAGGACGGGCATAGAGGATAAGCGCGTAGGAGAGACAAAGATGGCGACAGGGGCAGGCGGGATAGAGCCCCTCCACCCTCACGCCTCCATTCTGCTATACAGATCCGATCTTAATGAAAATTACATTATTTCAATTTAGTGTTTTTAATTTATTTTATTTTTTTTAAAACAGGAACAGAATAATATTTTTAATTAATATTACAGTATTTTTAGCTTTTTTTTTAAAAAAAAACAACAAATAAACAATCAAACTGGAAACACTAGTTCGCTGTTCAAGGTTCCCGCTCAGCGGTTCGCAATGAAATGTAACATATTCGAGCCAGTTGAGCGCCGTCAAAACTGTTTGACTCGTTTTTTAAAAATTTCAACACACATTAGAATTTTAAAACCGACTCGCGGAACCTGTTGGAGCCTCTTACTTACTGGTGGGCCGCTCTAGTCACCTCGCAGAGGGGCGTTGTGTGGGGACGTAAAGATGGCATGGGTTCCCTATATGTGGCATATGAGTATTTTGTGGCACAGAGGAAGGGACAGTGTGAATGACAATGATATCTCTCATTACCATGGCTACACACTGTAACTGTGAGTCAACACTTCCTCCCGACCCTCTCCCAGACAATTATGGGGGAAAGCAAGGAAATGCGCCAGTCTTTCCTCCATATTTTTGCCTTACTTCATAAAGCCCATAGTGTTTTCTTGCCCTTTTATCCTTTCTCCTGTTTGCTGAGATGAGGTGACCCATAGGAGGGTCTGAAAAGCAAACTTTACGTTGACTTTAAAATAAAAGGTTTATAGCTATAGAAAGCCATTAGAACCGGGGTGAATCCTTAGTGAGCTCCTAGCCCTAGATTGCATATACCGCTTGTCTAGTTTCCGAGTGCAGTCCGCCATAGTGTCTGTAAAATAGAGGTTGTCACTAACGGTTTCATGTGCGTCTCTTCCAGGTAACCTTCATGCTTCTAGACCAAAGCAATCGCGAGCACGTCATCGACGCGTTCCGCCCAGACATCACCTCCGTCTCCTTCCAGCGGCCTGTAAACGACATGAATATTGCCAGCGGCTGCCCCTTGTTTTTCCCACTCACTAAGCTGCAGTCTGCAAAGAACAGCTATCTGAAAGACGACACCATATTTATCCGGTGTATAATAGACACCAGTTCTTAGAGGCGATTTCCTGCAACCGCTGGAAAACACAATCCACTATTGAAACATACATTATATACTGTGTATAAATACAACTATTTATATTTATCAAATAAGAAACTTTGTCCAAACACTGGTTATTGTTATAAACATGTGAAATTTACTACTTGAAATATTGCCATTTATGGAAAACGGAGTCTCTTATACCCAAATTGGCTAGGAGTAGCTTCTGGTTGGTTAATTGTTGGCTTAGAGTAGGTCTACCTTTTGGCAATGCCGAGAAAAGTAATGTCATTTTGGGAGCAGTCTCTGTAGTAACAGCAGTAAATGTATTACCACTGAAAAGAATGCAAATGTTCTAAAGGTGAAACGTAAGTATAGCAAAGATGGTGAATAATATATTAAAAATAATACAGGGGGACATAATGTCCTGCCTTGTTATGTGAAGAAATATTTTACTTTCTCACATTAGTAAGAGCTGCCAAGTGTGTCTCTTGGGGAGGATACTGGTAGCTTAGTGAGAACAAAGCTGTTTCCATAGTGACAGAACACTTGCTCCAAACAGATTAATGTTAGCATAGGTGACTTGTTAGTTATACAGGCATCACTGTAAAAATGCAACAGCGCAGATTCCACTTGTATGGCAGTAATCTGGTCCTGGGACTGACTCCAGATTACAGCACTCAGACAGCTCGTACCTGCCAGCTCATCTTCCACCATGTCAAGTGGCGCCCATATAATTAACAAGTAACCCCCTCCCCAGATAACATCGATACACTCCACCTCCACAAATAACATTGATACACTCCCCCTCCCCAGGTAACATTAATGCACTCACCCCTCCCAAGATAACATCAACACACTCCCCCCTATCCGGATAACATTAATACACTTCCCCCTCCCTAGATAACATTAATATACTCCCCACCCAAGATAACATTAATATACTCTCCCCACCCAAGATAACATTAATATACTCCCCCTTCCCAGATAACATTAATACACTCCCCTCCCCAGATAACATTAATTCACTCCCCCTCTCCAGATAACATTAATATACTCCCCCTCCCCAGATAACATTAATATACTCCCACCCCAGGTAACATCGATACACTTCCCCCTCCCCAGATAACATCGATACACTTCCCCCTCCCCATAACATTAATACACTCGACTTCCCTAGATAACATTAATACACTCCCCCTACCCAGATAACATTAATACACTCGACTTCCCTAGATAACATTAATACACTCCCCTACCCCAGATAACATTAATGCACTTCCCTCCCCAGATAACATTAATTCACTTCCCCTCTCCAGATAACATTAATACACTCCCCCTCCCCAGATAACATTAATATACTCCCACTCCCCAGATAACATTAATTCACTCCCCCTCTCCAGATAACATTAATACACTCCCCTCCCCAGATAACATTAATATACTCCCACTCCCCAGATAACATTAATTCACTTCCCCTCTCCAGATAACATTAATACACTCCCCCTCCCCAGATAACATTAATTCACTCCCCCTCTCCAGATAACATTAATACACCCCCCCTCCCCAGATAACATTAATACACTCCCCTCCCCAGATAACATTAATACACTCCCCCTCCCCAGATAACATTAATTCACTCCCCCTCTCCAGATAACATTAATACACTCCCCCTCTCCAGATAACATTAATACACCCCCCCTCCCCAGATAACATTAATACACTCCCCTCCCCAGATAACATTAATACACTCCCCTCCCCAGATAACATTAATTCACTTCCCCTCTCCAGATAACATTAATACACTCCCCCTCCCCAGATAACATTAATACACTCCCCCTCCGCAGATAACATTAATACACTCCCCCCCTCCCCAGATAACATTAATACACTCCCCTCCCCAGATAACATTAATACACTCCCCCTCCCCAGATAACATTAATTCACTCCCCTCCCCAGATAACATCGATACACTTCCCCCTCCCCAGATAACATTAATACACTTCCCCCTCCCCAGATAACATTAATACACTCGACTTCCCCAGATAACATTAATATAGTCCCCCACCACAGATAACATTAATACCCCCCTTCCTCACTAGGGGGTATTAATGCTATTAAGGGAGGCACTCCGGTCTCTTCACCAGCCATTGTGCAGAGCGGAAGAAAGGAAATATAATAATAATAATTAATTATGAGAAGGATTATTTTATCATATTCCATGCATGATAATTGTCATTTTAATCTACAAGCAGTGATACGCTTCACACAGCAATCCTGTGCTCCCCAGTAATCACACCTTCACATTTAAGTCTGTAAAATGTGAATTTTTGGTGTCACAAGGATCACAGTATCATAATACAGAATTAAACTTTGTATTGAACAATCAAGCAGAGTGTAACGCTCCATTTTTAGCGATGAGATGTCACTTTCTTTAATTGTTTATTTATTTGTGAAATATTTTGCACTTTGTGATATTAAAAAAAAATACTTTGATTTTTGGCGCTTTATGTTCCTCGCTCAAAATTATTAGCCGCCCTGGTATTTTCCGTGATGTAGGTGGGGAGGAAGTTTATAAATAGAGCTGGTGTAGACTGAAGACTGACTCATCGCTACCTCTCTCTCTGCCTTCAGTGTCATAAAACGCTGCACAGTTGTGGTTGTCGGCAGTTTATAAAACCATTCTGTCTTATACAGGACGGCGTAACATTCAGGCTGCAGAATATTCTGCTGGAAATGAATCAACAGAGTATAACGTACAAGTAATGTTAATACAGAGTAGCAGTGATCAGCCCTCTTCCATCTGGGACTACGTGTCTGTGTGTCCCTCGTTCTGGGACCCCAAATTAGGATGTACCCTACAGAATGTGTTCACCATCTGTCAACAGGGCACCCCAAAAAACAGATACCGGGCCTCCAATTGAGATCCCAAATTACAGTTACGCACCTCTGATATAAAGGACAACGTGTCCTTATTTATCGTATATACTCCAGATACAAATATATAAGAAGTCACCTGAGATTTCTATACCAATATATTTGAGGTCATGGAACTTTCTGAAAATCCTGAATGCTAAATAATACAGGATATGTTATACATTATAATACAAATATTTAATAAGTTACTTGAAATATTAAGTCACAGAATTATATTTGGTACTGGTTGGGACCAGTGTAGAAGGTGGTGGGTCCAGTGTAGAAAGGGGGTGGGGCCAGTGGAGATAGGGGAGAGCAGAATCATAGGTAGGTGTATGGATTACAGTTAGGAGTGGGTGGATCTAGTGAAGAGGGGGTGGAGACACGAGAGCAGAATCATAGGCTGGTTAATGGGTCACAGTTAGGAGGGGGTGGACCTAGTGAAGAAGGGGTGGAGACACAAGAGAGCAGAATGATAGGCAGGTGAATGGATCACATTTAGGAGGGGGTGGAGCTAGTGAATAAGGGGTGGAGACACAACAGAGCAGAATCATAGGTAGGTGTATGGATCACAGTTAGGAGGGGGTGGAGCTATTGAAGAAGGGGTGGAGACACAACAGAGCAGAATCATAGGCAGGTGAATGGATCACAATTAGGAGGGGTGGAGCCAGTGTAGAACGGGGGTGGAGAAATTGGAGAGCAGAGTTAGGAGGGGGTGGAGCCAGTGTAGAAGGGGTGGAGACACAACAGAGCAGAATCATAGGCAGGTGAATGGATCACAATTAGGAGGGGTGGAGCCAGTGTAGAACGGGGGTGGAGAAATTGGAGAGCAGAGTTAGGAGGGGGTGGAGCCAGTGTAGAAGGGGGTGGAGACATGGGAATGCAGGATCCTGAGGTATATAGATGGGTCAGAGTTAGAAGAAGGGGTAGAGAGAAGAGTGTCATGGGGGTTAGTCTGACACACCCAAAGAAATATGCCAAATTGTCTGACATTGGGGATGTGATTTCAGCCGTAACTTTATCGCAGAATAATTCCTTCACTAGTGTCTGGAACAATTACAATAGACAAAAGCTCGTCTTTAAAATAAAGATGCAAGAAAACACAAGACACATACAGTAACTAATAATAATATTCTAAGGAAGACAGATGAACTGGAATTAATACTGTGGTAGGAGAACTGTGATGTAGTAGACATGTAAGAATGTATCATGTTTATGAAGGATCAAAAGCCAATCACAGGCAGCCAGTGCGGGAATATGCCTGTGATTGGCTGCTGGTGAAGGTGACTCTCAGTTATAGTCATCTAGTGGTGAATTTTAGAAGATTTATTGCTGGGACATACGGACCATTTTTCTAAATATTTATGTCCGTCCTGTGTATCCAGGAACAAATTACGAATTTCAAAAAAATACTAAATTCAACCAGCTAATGGTCAAAGCCCGAGCCAATATCCTCACCAATAAACTCCAAACAGGCAAATGCTTGAGAAATAAAATGTGTCTAATAAGAAAGAACTAGTAGTAATAAAATAAAGCTACTTGAAATTGTTAAGACTGAAAGGAAACGAGGATACATTAAAAAGCACAGGGGAAAATGACCAAATCCGTTCTTATAAGTAAATGTGAGTAACATGATCTATATACAGTGATATTAAAGACATGAGTCCATTCTATCCTTATCCTCTTAATGTCCACCATGGAATTATATTGTATTTTATTTGCTGTTAGATTCTGGCTCTATCGCCAAGTAACGGATCTGCGTAGCAGCTGCTACATCCTATTATCTCTCATCAGCTAATACACCGCACTCTTCCACTCTCCTTCATGTACTAGTTCAGACGAGCATCTCATACGTCCCATCCTTATTGTGTTACACGTACATTGCGAAACAAACCTGTGCGCCCGGAAGAGGCCGCCGCGGCAACTGCCTTTATTTCAACAAAACAAATTAAAGCTGCCACTTACAGCTCAACTCTGTTACATATCAAGGATTAAAGGGAAGAAGTGGGATTGTAGAAAATACAAGTATAATGAAATGATCCCTCTTAACCTGACCGCGGTTTGTACGCAGCGCTGCATAGAGGAAGGTCTGACCTCAGCCAAGTCGTTCTCTGGACCAATTCAGGGATGAGAGGTTGATATCAAACTACACAAAAAATCTTAAGTGCGTCTAATACATCTGCTCTAGTGTAAAACACAAACAAGTAGGTGAATATAGTCCAGGGATTTATTTCTTCTAAAAAGGAAATGGAGATGTTGCCCATAGCAACCAATCAATTTCCAGCTATCATTTATCGAGTACATTCTAGAACAGTGACACTTCCATTTTTTCCTTTTTAGAAGTTTCAGTAAATCTAACCCCGTAATCTACCAAAAAGACAGCCAGATTCAGCCTGTCGAACAGGAAAAGGGCTGACGCCGGCTGGAGGGTCCGGAAGACCCGAAAACGCTGGGGACAAGCTGAGTATCCTCAAACACAACAGAGAGTTTTACCAGCTAAGTGCTTTTCATCAGTGCACCTTGCATCATCCAAGCAGTGTTAACAGGGCTGCCGCATATAATGTTGGTGGTGGGATAGATTGCCTTCCAGCTCTCCTGTCCTTGGCTCTATTTGCTGTAGGGCAATACATACTTGCCGACATTTGAGATCTCCCCTCCGGGAGGGGATATCTTGTTGCCGCGTCCCGGGGATGTGACCATGAGAACTACGTCATTAGGCCCCGACCCATCTGCTCAAGGGCTTTATTTTCAGCCTATAAAAAAAGGCTGGAAAAAAACCACGCGTAACTTGTACGCAAATAGACCCGCGTTGAAACACAAGCGGATTTCAAGGTACGTTTCCATTTGAATCTGGGAATAAGCATGTTCTGGCTGTACGTTACTTGCCGCATGCAGACACACAGAACAGACTCAGATCGCATGCAAAAAAAATATTTTGTAAAATAAATTTACTAATTTTCTAGTTTAATCACTCTTAATTCCGTAATCATTCATAAATATGTAATTTTTTTTACATGAAGTACATAAATCAGGATGTCCTTAATGTGTACTGTACATAAAATGCATTTTTATAGTTTCTCTTACTTGCAAACACATGTTCTGGAATGCATATGTGTATTCATGACTATCAGTTGACTAACAATCAATGTTGGAGTGCACTCGGCACACCTGTACTTTACAAAACCTACGTACGTCCACCCCATTCCACTGCCAGTTCCGCCCTTTAAGTCCTAGGCAGTTGTAGGTGTCAGTTTCGTTCAGACATGTAATTGCGTTCACTGGCGTAAGTCCCTTTCTGGCGCACACGCTGAGATTTTACACGCAAGATACTGTTGTAAAAGAGCAGTATGTGCAGAAAAGATAGAGAATATGACAGTGGTTTTCATTATGTAATATCAGAGCTCTCACTTGGCACTAGAATCTCCCTGCAGCCAGTTGATAAGAGCCTCACTACACTGTGCTGTTGGGAGACCCTGCTCCTTCGCCCTGTGAGGATCCGCTGCAATACCATCCACAGGTGACAGGTGACAGTGCACCGACAACACTGACAATTGCTGCATCTTATGCAACGTAAACGTGATGATGCAAAACTTACTGTACGATGAGTTCTGGTAAAGGTCAAGACAGTCAAGAATAAGAGACCTCACCCAAACACAGCCTTTATTAAGCCCTCACTCCTACCAAGTTTGGATTTGTTTCTTGCTGGTGCTCAAAAAAATCTTAATAGTTTATTCATCAATTTCACCTACGCCCTCCACGATTCTGCATTTTCCAACCCACCAAATTCAGCTTTATAACTCATAAGGCTACCCTCTCTAACCCATCAACTTCAGCTTCACACCTCATGAGTCTACCTTTTCCAACCCATCGACTTCAGAGTTGTCCCTGTCCTCTCACGACTAAGCAGCTTGGCCGCATGTGGTGTGTCTCTGATAGCTACCGCAGCCAAAGGTTCTCACCTGTGAGCAACCAGCACTGTAAGAACACCATCTAAATCTTAGTCTGTGGCTTCATGCTGCCTCCATTCCCCTCCTCACATCATGTCACTGCCCCTGTCACATGCAGCCCTGTCCTCACTAACACATCACTCATCTCCTGATATACTCTGTGCTGCTGCGGACCTTGCTCCTTCCATTATATAACTCTCAGTCTGTGGCTTCCTGCTGCCTCCATTCCCCTCAGACGTCTACTATACGTAGACTGAGTATGAAATGCCGCATCCTTGGCCACACATTATTTCTAAACCCTCACATAGTTTAAAGTGTATACCTACATACTACAGCACATAACACTGATATCTGAAAACATTACATAAATAAATATATGTGGTGCCCCAAAGCCCTATTGGACAGCACAGAGGAAGTGCATAAACGCTTTTGAAATGCAGGGCTACAAGGTGTTACTAGAGGCTGAGAAAGACACAGTGGGAATGACAGTTGACAGTTGAACTAAAAGGACGTACCCAGGATGATGTGCAGGAACGAGAAGTGTGTGTCATAGCTACAAGTCCACTGAGTTTGGTAATAACTGTGAACTCCCAGAAGGCAGTGGGGAGAGGATAGTTTTAGACTTCTGAGGGAGAGAGATGAGGTTTATGAGTGACAAGAAGACAGACCGAGAGATAAGAAATCTGAGTTGAATCTTTCCATGTAGCTGCTCACTACCTCAGGAACAGGCTGAGAGAGATAAGAGGTACTACTGCTGGAAGTCCATCATATGAAGGAACACTAGTTGAAAGTACAGTAGGTCTGCAAATCCCCTTTGTCACAGATTCCTCCACTTGCTTTCCTCCATGCTGACAGATCTAATGTACTACAAAATTCCTGTGCACAGGTCAGCCCAGGACTGAGTGTAAGATATGGTAACGTTACCAGGGATAATATTGGTGCACTAAATGTTTTAGATGAATGTTAATGTTAAGTGATTTACCTAAAAATTGATTTATTGTTATTGAAGATGTTATCGCTATTGTGCCTTATACTCACCAGTTGTATATTATATGTTAGATGCTATTGTGCTCTATGTTGATCAAATGAATATTTTGTCATTACCATTGAGCTGAAGGGGTCAGTGGCGCGGTGGCTTACCAAAATTATCTTTACCGCATTATTAATAAACCCAAGTTGTTTGACCAATCCTTGTCCCTTTCATTGAAGTATTTATCTCCTGACCACCGGATATCCGAACAGAAAAGAACCTGACTCGTGTCTGGAGGACAAGGTAAGGGAAGGAAATCCCATCAGTACTTGACCACCACATATATGTCTACCAGTAGTGTGCGTTACAGCTGTACAGTCCTTTTATAGTCATGTGTTTCTCATACTCAATGCCTACCAATGTTTCCAAGCTAGGACATTGTGAGTACGCCACAGCGAAGCTCACGGGAAGAGGGCGTGGTCATGCTATGAAAGGGGCAAGACCCGTGATCGGAGAGGAAATTTAGAAGTGGCGCTACGAAAAATGTAATGGGAATGTAAGTGACTGGAATGTGACAGTGATACAATGAAGGAAGTGGGAAAAGGGGCGGTGTGGCATGCCAACATATACACCCCCACTTCCACCACTGGGCATGACCACATCACATTGGGGCATGCCCCTTCACCTAGGGCTTATGCCCAGTGGTTTACAAACACTAGTAGACCCTCAACTCCCTTCCCCTCCCCTAAACAAACCCTTGAAATGTTGGACGCAGAAGCGGCAGGTGGAAGCATTCCCAACGGCGGGAAACCCCCTCAAATTGGGATAGTTGGGAGGTTTGATGTCTGCACGTCTTCTGAGCAGGTATGAATATTTATGAGTAATAATTAGAGCATGACCAGCCCTAGTCCTATATAATAATGGGGGTATTCATTCTCTTACTAGTAAACCTTAACAATTAAAGGCAATCTAAGAATACATGAACTTTGGCGAGAGGGGCAAACTTAATACTGTAACATGTTGGTTAATAAAATACAAAGTGTTTTTAGAATATATCCATTTATCATGTAAACTTAAATTCAGCGATTTCGATCACTGAACAGAGAAACCTCCAGAGTTCATAGCTGCCAAGATCTATCTTATACGGGAGAGAGCTACTTAGTACTGTGACATTGTTCTCTGTAAAGATCAGAGGATATTTTTAGAACGCTTGGTGCAGAATGTTAAGAAAACACTGACCTTTACCAAGGGAAACTCAGAGACACAGGAAAGATTTCGTATTTCTGACAACATATCTAAGGCTGTACATTGTTCGGCTACTGAATAAATGGCGCTGCCCAGGAATCTATTCACTGGAGCCCGAAGGCTGCTACAGACAGTCGTCGCTCCCCCCCCCCCCCCCTCCACCCGAGACATCACCATGCGACTGTGTGAGGAGTAAGGTGTGACCAGTATGGGGAATCCCACTTTATAAAACATAAGAGCACAATTTAAAATATTGTGTCAATTTCAATAATTGATAAAATTCCATTGAGAAAGAAAAGATAATGACATTTTAGTTCTATAAGCTCCTTCATGCTCAAGCAGTCTGCCAGGGCTTGCTGTGGGATGTAGTTCCACACGCCAAACTAATCTTTTTCAGTCTATAATCCATTACCCAATCCGCATTGCCCCAGTGCTTATTTTGACAGTTTTCCTATTGGCTAAGGGGGCATTTTTTTTTCAGGCATGAGCTGGGAGACTCCAGGCTGTTTGCCCCCCCCCACCACGTTAGTGGTAATTATCCCAGAATATAAACACTGGTGATGGCTATGTTACAGCCCACAAATCAAGCTTGTAGTGAGAAATGACATGAGACTGGCAGAATATTACTCCCTAAAACTTGGAAATTGGTCTTTCTGGGATCCAACCTCAGTTAAGCTGGGTACACACTACAGGGTTTTCGTCCAATAATCGGCTCAACCAGTCAACATACGACCACTCGTTCGAAAGTCAAGACAGTGTGTGTAGTGAGACGATGGTCGAAACTCTGCCCAAATGGACGATTGTTCGCCTCATTTGGTTGGTCGCACCGTTCAATATTTTCGTTCCAATCTCCTTTCCATTGTGTAATGTGTATAAGTTTCCGACCGATCCACTACAATCCTCCGATACTTCCTCGACCTGGGGGCCGTGTGTATTTAAATTTGTGATGCCTGTACCAGTCTCACGTGGTGCGGTATGCCCCGCAAATATTGCTTCAGTGTAAACGAAATTACAATCATTGCTCACTACAACATGGCTGTAAAAAGTCGCTAACGGGACGGCCGCTCTTCCCTTTATCGTCTAAAACAAGGCTAGTGTGTATGCAGTCCATGGACCGAGCGATCGGACCATCGATCGGCTGTAAAATCGATCGGCATAAAAAGTTGGTGGAAAATTCTGTAGTGTGTACACAGCTTTAGATGACAGGAAAGTAGAGATGTTAGACAGACAGGTCAGGTCAACGTGACAGCAAAATTAACATGAGATGTGTTAAAACGGTAGGAGGGTACACAAGGATGCAATATGGTTCTCTGACAGAGGGGAAACATTAAACAAGATGTAGACAGGGAATAAATGGGAATTAGGGAGGTAAATTGGAATAAGAGTGTAGAGGGGATAATAAGATATCTGAAGACTTTTTATGAAAACAGGTTTGTGTGTCATTTATAATATTAGATCATTTATTGGTTTATACATTACATCCTGCAGATTTTCCTTAATACATCATCTCTTCAAGAGTCATTTATGAATTGCAAACACGTAAAACCACAGAGCCAATGTTCTTCTGTGACGTCACGCAATTAGTTCTGCGCAGCCGCACTCGGTCTTAGAGAGAGGCGCCTGGATTTGTGCGCCAAGACGGCAGCATCAGTGGGCGTGAAAACATTTGCACCATTTGATGACAGCATTTGGGCAGATTAAGAACGTTCCTTGCTGTGTATGGGTGTGATTACTTTTGCAACCACATGCAAAGACTATACTTTGTTTTGGGAGACCCATTTTTTTTTTAATTAGGATAAAGGGACGGAGAGGACAAATTTAATGTTGCGTTCCCTGTATTGTTGGAGGGTGCTTATTTTTTTACTGCAAAAGGCCCTTTCAGGGGGATGCATTTTGCATCCTCCAGCACAATCTAGGGACTTGTGTTACATAAAAAAGCAACTTCCTCACCTCCTCCTCATTCTAACTATAACGTGTCTTCTGGCTAAACCTATATAAAGGTAAACATAATTTTTTCCTGATATCCCAGTCTCAAAGGTCAGTGCCGTTCAAAGTCCATGTTAGAGCATGATCATACAAGTTCTAACACTAGAGGGTAAATGTATCAAGCTGAGAGTTTCCGGCGGGTTTAAAAAGTGGAGATGTTGCCTATAGCAACCAATCAGATTCTAGCTATAATTTTGTAGAATGTACAAAACAAATAATAACTAGAATCTGATTGGTTGTCCTAGGCTGTACTTATAAGTGTTCCGTTCCTGAGCATGCGCACAGCTGTTTCACGTAAGATACGGCACACAAAGGGAATTGGACGCTTACATTAACTATCAATACCAAGGTCATGATGTTTTCAGCAAAATTATAAGCCAAAGGGACAACATTATTCATGGTTTAGACATAGCTATAACTCTATGCACTTCCACTGCATGAGTGTGCGGCTTGTGTGCGTTGATTATACAAGTGGCCCTAATGGCTCATTACATACATCTTTGCTTAAAACGTTTAATGTACTGCAATCCTTTATCAGCAACACCCGGACGTTGGTCACCGCAGTAAAATTAAAAATATAAAAAAAGGGTTAAATTTGCAGAACGGGCTAATGGCGTCATCCTGTGTGAAAGGAGACTTCTGCCGATCCCACATCTGAAATGGCTTTTCACCCAGATGATACCGAGATAAGTCAAGTCTGTGAGAAAACGTTGACCTTGATTCTACTTTAGACACAGCCAGTTTGTTATTTAACAAAAGAACTATTTTATTTTTCTCCTGCACAGGGAGTGAACTTGTTCTTTAAATGTCTTTCCCGTGGAAAGCTGTGATATATGACAACTTAGATTCCAACGTGTTCAAACTAGTAGGGACCTGTAGGAAGTGTTTCCAGTTTGAGGCAGAAATGTAACTAGAGGATCCCAGGAGTCCTTAAAGTAAAACAATTAACGCTGCTCTAGCTAACAAGCGTCGGGAAGCAGGATCCAGATAGGAATCCATTGGTAGGCGTCGCAGGCCTACGGAGACTGGTGGGTCCCAAGTAGAAGACTTGTCAAGCTCCCGCAGGTCAGGTGGGCCAGGCTAAGATCAGGCCAATGGTCAGCATGATGTCTAGCATACAGTTAATCAGTAGAAGCGGTTCAGATTTAACAAGAACTAGAGAGAGTTCTGTGCAAACTCTATAGGGCCAACTCCAACAGGAGGGTTACCGAGGGCGGTGTCCCTAATGGAAGGGAAAGTACAGCCGACTGGATTACTCAACTGCAGAACTGATAGACTAGATCTCCACTCACTGGCACCATTGGATCAGACCTTAGTGGGTTACAGAGTGAACAGGACAGGCTGAAACAGTTAGCTGAGGCCCAACCGGTTTGACAGACCCTGGATCTTGACACTAGGCCACACAAGATCGATTGGTCTGTGATGTTTTTTCCCAGAAGAGTTTTTCAATTTAGCCATATGACAGAGAATGGGTGATTCCAACAAAAACCTTGCTTGTGTTCCTTCTACCAGGGTCACAACAATCTTAGTAAAGGAGCCAGGAACGGCCTTAAATAATAATCTTAGCCTATGGTGCCCTAAGAGACAACTTTTGTCATAAAGGAATGTTTCCTCCTTTCAAGTGAGTCATCTTAAGATCTGGGTCAAACTACAAATAATGTATACTAATGTAACTCCCCCAGAGACACAAGAGATGGAGTGTTAAACCCAAGTGATATGTGAGCTATGCGTAGCATCTAGGGCCATCGAGAGAGAGGTGGTGGGACCCCAATGCTTAAGATGTGTGGCTCAGGGTCCTCGGTGAGCTGTTTGTGTTCTATTTTTAGGCACCAAGGCTGCTCCAGGTACCTGGGATCTGAGTTAGTCCTGGTCGTGTGAGCAGGTCAGCCAGTGAGAATGAGGGAAATAATCCAGTTTCGTCCATTGTTGTGGCTGTCCAACACCTGGATCTTCTCAGATTCCTACAGCGGAGCAACTGGACTCTAAATCACCTCCCGCAAAGCTGCGTTATGGTCATTGTGAACTGTCTGCAGTAAGTGGATGTGCTTACCTAATCCCCTTAGGAGACAATCTGTACCTCTTTGCTGATTTAACCCAAAGGACTCTGAGGTTGGGAGAGAGCTATAGTGATCACTGAGCAGGAGAGCAAAGAGGTGAAAAGGTTCCTATTAGGCTACGTGGTCACCTCCGCGCCCGTCCCCCATCCCCGTCCCCCCGGGCAATGTGACCCTGTCACCGATTGGTTTATCCAAAGAAACTACAAAACAAGAGTAAAGGATAATGCCCTACCACCACCTCAAGACAGAAAGGGGTTCCAATAAATTCAGCCTCGGTCATTATCCTAATAATTTCATAGCCCAAATCTGGACCTACCTCAACTTTAAACCTAGACTAAGCCCTATAATGCAAATTTAAGTCTTGATCCTGCACCTAGTTCATTTTCTAAATCAGACACCCTAACAGCACGGACCTCTGAGCCCTAAATTCAGCTAATTTACTAAGTCTCAAACAGCGTCATATGTGCCAGAAAAGTACATTCGGAAATCCTTCCTCTTGTTTTGCCAAGAGGAATGGGGGCCAACTAATGTCTTAAAATGGGCCAAATTTGTGCCATGTGGCATATAAGACAACACTAACTTTTAGTTCAGCAAAATAAATATTGAAGAACAGGTGTCTTGACTTGGCCAAATAAACATCCCACAATGCTCTGTTTTCTTTTAGGCACCGTCTAGTCCTTTGGCCATGTAGGTCTGAAAGCAATTATTCAACATATAGTTGATCATTGTATTGAAAATAGTTCCCTGGCACTGTCTGTAAAGTCTTACAGGCATTTGCAATACACCTTTATAGTGAAAGCCAAAGATCTCAATGACAAATATCTCCAAGGCAACAATAGCAATACTACAACATATCCTAAAATAGTTATGTCATGTACCAAATATACTGTAGAATATTTCCACATTTCTTTCGTTAACAGCCGTGCTGGATGTAAAATGTAATAATTAATTAAAGACTAGCGATGCTGAAACAACCATATTGAATTGTTATGTCACAACCGTGGAGCCCAATAGACCCACCCTAGGCTAATACATGGTAGGTAAAAATTAACTCTTCCGCAATTTAAAATCCGGCTTCATTCAGCCCACAAAACTGTCCCGTGTTTTTGAAAACTCAGATCCACTTTTCTTTTTAAAAGGGTGAAGGGATAGGCTGCAGTCCCAGTGATGTCACTGGTTCCTAGTGACTGGATAGGCTGCATTCTCAGTGATGTCACTGGTTCCTAGTGACTGGATAGGCTACATTCTCAGTGATGTCACTGGTTCCTAGTGAAGGGGTAGGCTGCATTCTCAGTGATGTCACTGGCTTCTAATAAAGGGATAGGTTGCCTTCCCAGTGATGTCACTGGCTCCTAGTGAAGGTATAGCCTGTATTCTCAGTGATGTCACTGGCTTCTAGTGACTGGATAGGCTGCAGTCTCAGTAATGTCACTGGTTCCTAGTGACTGGATAGGCTGCATTGTCAGTGATGTCACTGGCTCCTAGTGAAGTCATAGGCTGCATTCTCAGTGATGTCACTGGCTTCTAGTGACTGGATAGGCTGAAGTCTCAGTAATGTCACTGGTTCCTAGTAACTGGATAGGCTGCATTATCAGTGATATCACTGGCTCCTAGTGAAGGGATAGGCTGCATTCGCAGTGACGTCACTGGTTCCTAGTGACTGGATAGGCTGCATTGTCAGTGATGTCACTGGCTCCTAGTGAAGGGATAGGCTGCATTCTCAGTGATGTCACTGGCTTCTAATGATGGGATAGGCTGCATTCTCAGTGATGTCACTGGCTTCTAATGAAGGGATAGGTTGCCTTCCCAGTGATGTCACTGGCTCCTAGTGACTGGATAGGCTGCATTGTCAGTGATGTCACTGGCTCCTAGTGAAGGAATAGCCTGTATTCTCAGTGATGTCACTGGCTTCTAGTGACTGGATAGGCTGCATTGTCAGTGATGTCACTGGTTCCTAGTGATGGGATAGGGATGAGCTCATAGATGTGATTGTATCATTTAGAGAATTGTTACGATTAAACATCATAATTGGAATTCCTCTTATCTTACTGCAGCTGTTACCCTCCCTATGTTAGTTCCAGTAAACTTGTGAGTTTTGGTCCTGCAGTATGACTGAGAACCCCCCTCCCCTACATTAGGGAAGAGCAACATTTTCCAAATTGTTTCACAGAATATTCCCCGTACTCCGCATTTTACTGCAGAATTTCACACGTTTCTGCAGCGGAATTAGACCTAAAGCGTTCGCCACAGAATTCCCTTTTGGCTTTTATTCCACCCAGACCCAAATAAACAGCACCAGAATGAACTGACACCATTGTCGTCTCCGCTCTATTTATAGACAATAACTTCTGTGAATTTCTGTGCAGAACTTACAAACACAGCGTGAAATGTCAATGTCATAGTAAGTTAAATGTGGAAGGCAAAGATTGTCACGCAGGAACCGCGCCTGTCTGTGAAACGCCCTGTTCAAGTGGCGGAAAAGTCTGCAGCTCTTCGTCTCTACCCTCCGTAGTTTATACTTCTAGGGGTAGATTTACTAAACCTTCTAAAAAGTGAAGGTGTTGCCCATAGCAACCAATCAGAATCTAGCTATCATTTATCTAGTGCATTTTACAAACTGATTATGTTAATCTGACTGGTTGCTATGGGCAACCACTCTACATTTCCTTTTTAGAATATTTTAGTAGATCTATCCCCCTCCTGTTTTACCGTATCATGATATACATAAACAAATGTAGATTGATTTAAATTAATGATACATTATTTGGCTCTCCTTTTTCACAGTTTGTAAAGACATATATATTGGAGATCACCGAACCATTAATGTCTAATGATGTCCAAAAGAAACCTACGGCTCTGGATGGTAAAAGTTTTATGTTGCTTCATTCAGTGACTGTAAGAGGGAAAATTCAATGTAATTATGGGCAGGTCCGACTGTACGAATTATGTTTTCATGACCATTCAACTGGGATTCAAGTCCCCTTAAGAGACACGTTTGAAAAATGTTATATCTCAATGTCTAAGAACAACAAGATTGCTGCAAAATTGTTGCCACTTTTAGACAAGTGGTTATAAATATAAATGTCACATTTTTCCATTAGCAACAATTATAACCAATGTAAAGATTTTGATAAAGGGCTTTGATGTTGGGGTCACTCCTGTGTGTCAGCTGGGAAGGGTATTCCTGCCCCCCCCACCTCTCCCCAACCTCATGTTCCGCAGTGGAGGAGCTGAGGAGCTACTTTGCTAAATCTCTCCAGCTGTCACCTGACAACTTCAGAGCCAATCAGGGCCAGAGCTGTCATCTGAGCCCACTCCAATCAGAAGCCTCATTGCTCCTGCTGCATTGTGGGAGATGTAGTTTATTGTGTCTCTGTCTAATAAGCAGCTGGTGCTTTAGCTCAAAGAGGAGGAGCAGATAGGAGCTAAGGGAGACCAGGGCAAAAACACATGCAGAACATCAATCTGTGATCATATCAATTGAGCATGCAGAGGGGGGGGGGGGGGGTTTCTGTGCAACAGAAACCCCCCCCTAAGTGCATGCCTGTCACTGTTGCCTGCTTTTAACTGTTATGTAGATATTGTTTCTGCAGCTGATACAATCAGCTGGTGTGTACAGTGTACCCCACCCCAAGCCAAATCCAAGCTAGATGAATATTTTGCAGGCCTATGTGTCTAACAGGACTGTCCACGCATCTGGCTAAATATTAGGAGGTGTCAAAAGGTTTATAAACTGTACGTAGCTTAAAAATAATTTAGTTTCCATACCCTGGAATTTATTGATAAGATCATTGAGAACCTCACATAATGTTATGTTGTATGTTATCATGTTCCTAACTTTCTTGGGGGAAGCAAAAATAAATAATAATAATATATGTATAGATTGCATTTTCACTGAGTTGCTTTGCAAATAATTCTTTCCATTCAGGATGTGACAGGACTGCCAACGATTCCTCCCATCAAGAGCTGCATCCAGCATCTGACCTGTAATCTGATGTTTAATAGACACGTCTTTAAGTCTTTAAGTTCTTGGCATCGACTCAACGCATCTGCAGAGAGGGAGAAAGAAAAAAAATAAAAAGAAGAAAAACTGGTTTGGGAATTCAACACTTAAAGTATATGAAAACTGTGTCTGCTCCCTGCATGTGTTCAAAGTGGTAAAAATAATGTTACTGAATGTTTTAAAGGGAAACACTAACATTCAGATAAAGGCCATATGGCGGAACATTCCGTAAGGTCTGAGATGTTGGTTTACTGCAGAATGTTCAGGCTACAATGAAGTACATGGGATATTTAATTGTCTAAGCCAGAGGCTTCCTGCTGTTAGGGTATGCTGGGACTTGTAGTTCTACAAAATCAGTTTTAATCTAGGGCTTCTACATAGGGATTCCTATTTGTGAGAGTTTAGACTTTGTATATATAGGGTAGACAATGCCTACTGTAGAAATGTTGCTGTGCTCCTGATTACTTTGCACTGATTACTTTGCACCAGATTAAGGGCCACATGGACCTGGGCCTGAAAATTATAAGGGGCCTAATGTGAGAAGTGCCGTCCCACTGGAGGTGTGGCCAGTGATGTGTGGGTGTGGCCAGGTGTGTGTGGGTGTGGCCAGCACCTTGGGGGGCATAGCTTGCACTTCCCTTCAACCACCTACCTCTCCCTCCCATCCTCCCTTATATAAAGAGTGCACCACTAACTGTATGCAACGTGAAGAGTGGAAATACGTCCCAGCTGTCCCTCATATCGGGACAAGCTCCTGGCTGGTCAGGACAGTCCCATAAAATCAGGACTATCCTGATGGAATTGGGAAAGTTAAGAGGTAAATGTATGTTATGTTATTGCCCATTAAATATACAAACAATGGTTGATTATTCTTAATTCTCAGAGACCTGACACAAGGCTCTCAAGTAGTTTGGAAGCAAAGGGGAGGAGAGTAAAAGAGCGATAGTTGGAGACACAGGGAGGGTTGTGAGGTAGTTTATTGGGGGTAGATGTAACATTTTAGCTGGATATACCACACAGGAGTTATATGGAACTTACAACTTGGCACCTAAAGCTGGGTACACACTACACTGTTTTCGTCCAATAGCCGACATACGACCGCTCGTTCAAAAGTCGGGTCAGTGTGTACAGTGACAAGATGGTCGAAAGTCTGCCCAAATGGACGATTGTCGCCTCATTTGGTTGGTCGTACCGTTTAATATTTTTGTTCCAATCTCGTTTCCGCTGTGTAGTGTGTATAAACTTCCGACCGATCCACAACAGTGAGTACGAAATTACAGTCATTGCTCACGACAACATGGCTGTAAAAAGTTGCCTTTATCGTCCTAAACAAGGCTAGTGTGTATGTAGTCCATGGACCGAGCGATCGGAACATCGATCGCATGTAAAATCGCTCGGCATAAAAAGTTGGTGGAAATTTCTGTAGTGTGTACCCAGCTTAAGACTGGAGGAATACATCTGAGTAACATTGTTAATGTAGAACCCACCTATCTACAATATGGACTTTAGTAGGACGTCCCCTTTAAGGACACATTTGTCTTATTCCTTTATAATAACTCAATGTTTTTAATCCACATTTTATATATGATCTGTTTAAACTGTTATATAAAGTGAGAGATACATTTGCTCATACATATGAATGATATCTTATAGTATATACCTTGTGCTCTATAGACTGAGTATTATTGGATTGTCTGTTGTTCCTATTAGCAGCAGAGACACTTACATCTCTCTTATTCTATGCAGCACAGACCTTCACCTGTGTTAATTTTAAAGGAAAATTCTATTTGACTAAATGAACTGTAGTTGTAGGAGAATTCGGCTGCCACCACTGGGCTCCTTTGTGGCGCCCAGAACCGCGTACTTCTGGGGTAGCTGGTATAGCTGCTGCAGCGCCTCTTTGCTATGGGCTGGCTGGTACCTCCTGACCACTTAATAGGACTGCTGGGTAGCGGGCAGAGCGTTGACACAGAGATGCCGGGTTCAACACAGGACAGCCGGGGAATGGATTAGAGTGTAAGCTCTTATCTGTTGGCCACAGGATACAGCAGGTAATAGTCACAGGTAGAATCTACAAGAGGGATGGTTTGAGGTACTGGTGATCATCCAGAAGTTACAGATGGAATGATACATTACATGGTCAAACAGAGCTCTTTTTATACAGATTCTGCACAAATACTGGCAGGGGATAAACCAGTGCCCTTTAAGACCAGACACCGAAACGTCTGATATTTTATATCAGATATTTACCATCCAGATGTGATTTATCCTCTAAATTTGGAGTTAATTTTGAACTTTAACAAACTTTACATAATTTTCCTAAATGAATTGTTGGTTGCGTTATTTATGTAGTTCGTCTATCTTTTTAACAAGACAGGATGATAGGTAACGAACTCCTGCTGGGCATTTAGGCTTAAGCGTGTGTTTGAATGAGATTAAAAGACTTACTTTACTGCCTTCAGAAAAAGATTTCCTCTAACCTGGCATAATACATTAGAAATACATTTCCTATACAGAAATACAACACAATATAAAAAAATCAGTACATTTGCAATGATATACAGCGGTGCACTCCTAATTAAATATCTACAATAAGTTATTGCTACGTGATCCAGTCACACTATTTAAAATAATTTTTGTTAGAACAGCTTTTCAAATGTTGTCTCATACTGTATCTGAACCCACTCTCCCCAAACCTTCTCCTTCTTCCGTCCTCCAGTTTTAAACACAAAAAACAAAACAACAAAAAAAACACTATAAAACTTAGTGCTGAAAAAGTTAATGCTGACTATGATAGAAAGGTGTCAGAACACGCAGAGCATCGCAGCTTGCGTATCTGCAGACCAATCAGACTGCCCATGCTGACCCCTGTCCACCGCCAAAAGCATCTACAATGGGCATGTGAGAACCAGGACTGGACCATGGAGCAATGGAAGAAGGTGGCCTGCTCTTATGAATCACATTTTCTTTTACATCATGTGGACGGCCGGGTATGTGTGCGTCGTTTACCTGGAGAAAGAAATGGCACCAGGATGCACTTTGGAAAGAAGACAAGCCGGCGGAGGCAGTGTGATGATCTAGGCAATATTCTGCTGGGAAACCTTGGGTACCAACATTCATGTGGATGTATTTGGACAAGTACCACCTACCTAAACGTTACAGCAGACCAAGTGCACCCCTTCATGGCTGCGGTATTCCCTGATGGCAGTGGCCTCTTTCAGCAGGATAATGCGCCCTGACACATTGCAAAAACTGTTCAGGAATGATTTGAGGAACATGACAAACAGTTCAAGGTGTTGAATTTGTCTCTCGTTGTACTGGCTGGTCCCGTATAATTGGGGCAGCCTTGTTATCCATATTCAACTCAGTGATCTGTGCCTGAGACAGCCATATCTTTGCTGGGGATTAGAGAGCTACTAGCTGAGTAAAAATGGAGTAAGATAACTCTGTTCAGGTTTGAATACACAGGCAGTAGTAGAGGCTCTTGTTTGATTTTGCAGGTAAACTTCCTTTTAGTATCTTGGATGTTACACTAGTCTCTGATGACATTGAGAAGCTGGGCTCATTGATGGCATTGAGAAAAGTCTCTGCCCAAACATAACCAACAAGATGGTTTAGTGGGCTAGTAGCTTGGTGCTCTACTGACTGCAATGGAACAGTTCTTGGTTTGAGATCTAAGGCAGGTTTAATTTTTAGTCATTTGAATGTTGCACCCGGCTGGTTGATAACATTGAGAAAAATATCCAGAAACACTGATGGCAAAAGCTATCTTAGTTTTCTAGAAGTCTAGTACTCAACTGGCTATGATGGAGATGTCTATAGCCAGGTACACATTTGGCTGTGATGGTGGAGGTTGATACTGGTTTGACTCTATAGACAGGTATACTTTTAGTACATTGGATATTGCACATGCTTGGTGAAATTTAAAGAAGTCTTACCTCCTAAAGATACTGTGCTGGGTCACTGGACTATTACCCAGAGATGTTGAAGTCCTGGTTTATGTTCCCCCAGACAACATACTGGGGTACATTGAATTTTGCACCAGGCTGGTTGATGACATTGAACATAATCCTATCTCATACTTAGCAAACTAGCTGGCTCTGTAGACTAGTGTCTGGATTCTTTGTTCACAGTTGGTTTTGGAGTCCCTGGTTTGAACCCCAAGACAGACTTCTTTTAACTATCCTGCCTAATACACCAGGCTGGTTGATGACATTGAACATAATCTTACCCCAAACTTAACAAGCTAGCTGGCTCTGTAGACTAGTGTCTGGATTCTTTGTTCACAGTTGGTTTTGGAGTCCCTGGTTTGAACCCCAAGACAGACTTCTTTTAACTATCCTGCCTAATACACCAGGCTGGTTGATGACATTGAACATAATCTTACCTCATACTTTGTAAACAAGCTGGCTCTGTAGACTAGTGTCTGGATTCTTTGTTCACAGTTGGTTTTGGAGTCCCTGGTTTGAACCCCAAGACAGACTTCTTTTAACTATCCTGCCTAATACACCAGGCTGGTTGATGACATTGAACATAATCTTACCTCATACTTTGTAAACAAGCTGGCTCTGTAGACTAGTGTCTGGATTCTTTGTTCACAGTTGGTTTTGGGGTCCCTGGTTTGAACCCCAAGACAGACTTCTTTTAACTATCCTGCCTAATACACCAGGCTGGTTGATGACATTGAACATAATCTTACCTCATACTTAACAAGCTAGCTGGCTCTGTAGACTAGTGTCTGGATTCTTTGTTCACAGATGGTTTGGGAGTCCCTGCTTTGAACCCCAAGACAGACTTCTTTTAACTATCCTGCCTAATACACCAGGTTGGTTGATGACATTGAACATAATCTTACCTCACACTTAACAAACTAGCTGGCTCTGTAGACTAGTGTCTGGATTCTTTGTTCACAGTTGGTTTTAGAGTCCCTGGTTTGAACCCCAAGACAGACTTCTTTTAACTATCCTGCCTAATACACCAGGCTGGTTGATGACATTGAACATAATCTTACCCCATACTTAACAAACTAGCTGGCTCTGTAGACTAGTGTCTGGATTCTTTGTTCACAGTTGGTTTTGGAGTCCCTGGTTTGAACCCTAAGACAGACTTCTTTTAACTATCCTGCCTAATACACCAGGCTGGTTGATGACATTGAACATAATCTTACCCAGAACTTAACAAGCTAGCTGGCTCTGTAGACTAGTGTCTGGATTCTTTGTTCACCATTGGTTTTGGAGTCCCTGGTTTGAACCCCAAGACAGACTTCTTTTAACTATCCTGCCTAATACACCAGGCTGGTTGATGACATTGAACATAATCTTACCTCATACTTAACAAACTAGCTGGCTCTGTAGACTAGTGTCTGGATTCTTTGTTCACAGTTGGTTTTGGCGTCTCTGGTTTGAACCCCAAGACAGACTTCTTTTAACTATCCTGCCTAATACACCATGCTGGTTGATGACATTGAACATAATCTTACCTCATACTTTGTAAACAAGCTGGCTCTGTAGACTAGTGTCTGGATTCTTTGTTCACAGTTGGTTTTGGAGTCCCTGGTTTGAACCCCAAGACAGACTTCTTTTAACTATCCTGCCTAATACACCAGGCTGGTTGATGACATTGAACATAATCTTACCTCATACTTAACAAACTAGCTGGCTCTGTAGACTAGTGTCTGGATTCTTTGTTCACAGTTGGTTTTGGCGTCTCTGGTTTGAACCCCAAGACAGACTTCTTTTAACTACCCTGCCTGATGCACCAGGATGAATTATGTCACTGAGGAGAACCATTTATATAAGCTTAAACTGGCTCAAAGGACTAGTAACCTGGTTCTCTGCTTGTAGAGATGGTCAAGATCTTAGTTCAAATCCCCAAACAGCTGTGGCTTTTGTATCTTGCATTTCACACCTGGCTTGTTGAAGACATTGTGAGAAAAATCTCCCCCACTTGCTAACACCCTGTGTTAGCTCAGATGACTAGTAGCCAGATGCTCTCCTCTCATTAGATGGCCGAGGTCCTGGTTCAAATCCCCTTTATATATTGGTTGGTTCATGATGTTGAAAAGAACCTTCCTGAAGCATGAGCTGTCTTTATTCACATTGAGGGCATAAGTTAGTGGGCAAGTAGAAGAAGACAGTAGAAGAAGAAGACAGTAGAAGAAGAAGACAGTAGAAGAAGAAGACAGTAGAAGAAGACAGTAGAAGAAGACAGTAGTAGAAGAAGACAGTAGAAGAAGAAGACAGTAGAAGAAGAAGACAGTAGAAGAAGACGACAGTAGAAGAAGACGACAGTAGAAGAAGACGACAGTAGAAGAAGACGACAGTAGAAGAAGACGACAGTAGTAGAAGAAGACAGTAGTAGAAGAAGACAGTTCCTAGCAATGTTGGGAAAAGAGTAGTGTAGTAGAAGTTAACTAAGAAAGATACTTTTACATAAATTAGGCTGTTAGTTCTTTTGAACTTCCAGCCAAGTATATTAAAGAATGCTGGACAAACAATTTAACACATCATCATGGAGAGAACCCAATAACCAGCCCCCCAGATCAGGCTGACTATCAAGCCTGTCTGGGGATTCAAACCAGGACCTCCATCATCATAGTCAGCAACCAAGCAACTAGTCAACTGAGCCAACCAAGAGCCAGTACATGTTGTCAGTAGCAGTGAGAGTTTTATCAATGTCATCATGGGGCCTGAAGCAAAATCAAAGGCATTGTAAATGTTACCTGGCTGGGGATTCAAACAAGGGAATCTATATAAACCATAAACAGATCAACCTATGTACTAGGCCACCAAGCTAGAACATTTGCTGATGATGTGGTGAGACTTTTCTCATAGACTTCATCAAGCTTGTTGCAACATGAAATGTGATAAAAGGGAGCCACTCGGAATTCAAAGCAGGCCCTGTACTATGACTGTCCATGGGCACCTCACTACTAGTCAACTGAGCTAACTTATACTGTTCTCAGTGTCTTCAATCAGCCTGCTGCAACATTCAATGTACTAAAATTGAACCAGACAGGGGGCTCAAACCAGTGACTTCTTCATCACAGTAAGTAAAGAACCAGACTATTAGCCTGCTGAGCCATTTCAGTCTTTAAACAAAGTTAGAGACTTTAGTCACTGTCTTCAAGTAACTTTGTATCATTAATGGACCATGTTTCTGAACTGCACGTCCCATAAACTCAATAAACCTCTGTTTGACCATAAATTGAGATAGTTCAGCCACAACCGGAGTCCTCTATTTCTCTCACTGCAAAAGCCTTTGGTATCTGATTATCTTATATTTCTACATAGGTACCTTTAGATCTTTGAAACAATGGTGTCAAATCATTCTGCTCTGTGGTGGGGTTTGTACATGTCAAGGACTATAGGAAGGGGAAGGTGAAAAGTGATATAGGGAGTAATGATGATGTTGGTGTGGTCACCTCTCCAACAGACAAATCACAGCTGGGGGCAGTGTGTGGTAATGGTTAAAGAGAGACCTTTGGGGCCTCCTCATACTTGGGGCAGTTAGTGAGAGAGGCAAAGTTTTAAGCTAGGTACAATGAAGTTGTAACTAAGTTAGATACAAACCTGAAAATACCTTACTGTGTGATTTAAGATATTACTCTAATTATAGACACAAAGGTTCTGATTCATTAAGGAACATAAATGCCAATACATGCCGTATTTTGCATAAAATTGTTGGACGTATGCCCATAGACAATATACAGTAAGGGCGTGCCAAGCCTAAGCGCAATCAGCAGCGTCCGATTCAAGCTTAGAGCATCTCAAAGGTTTGTGTTTTGCTGTTGTATCATGTGCTCCAGGGAAGGTGTAAGTGGCGATTACTTACAATGACGGCTCTACATGCATGATAGAACATGATTACTGTGCACCTGTCACTGTGTTCCTGATTACTGTGCTCCTGTCACTGTTCTCCTGATTACTGTGCACCTGTCACTGTGTTCCTGATTACTGTGCTCCTGTCACTGTTCTCCTGATTACTGTACACCTGTCACTGTGTTCCTGATTACTGTGCACCTGTCACTGTGCTCCTCATTACTGTGCACCTGTCACTGTGCTCCTGATTACTGTGCACCTGTCACTGTGATCCTGATTACTGTGCTCCTGTCACTGTGCTCCTGATTACTGTGCACCTGTCACTGTGCTCCTGATTACTGTGCACCTGTCACTGTGATCCTGATTACTGTGCTCCTGTCACTGTGCTCCTGATTACTGTACACCTGTCACTGTGCTCCTGATTACTGTACACCTGTCGCTGTGCTCCTGATTACTGTGCACCTGTCACTGTGCTCCTGATTACTGTGCACCTGTCACTGTGTTCCTGATTACTGTACACCTGTCACTGTGCTCCTGATTACTGTACACCTGTCGCTGTACTCCTGATTACTGTACACCTGTCACTGTGCTCCTGATTACTGTGCACCTGTCACTGTGCTCCTGATTACTGTGCACCTGTCACTGTGCTCCTGATTACTGTACACCTGTCACTGTGCTCCTGATTACTGTACACCTGTCACTGTGCTCCTGATTACTGTGCACCTGTCACTGTGTTCCTGATTACTGTACACCTGTCACTGTGTTCCTGATTACTGTGCACCTGTCATTGTGTTCCTGATTACTGTACACCTGTCGCTGTGTTCCTGATTACTGTACACCTGTCACTGTGTTCCTGATTACTGTGCACCTGTCATTGTGTTCCTGATTACTGTACACCTGTCGCTGTGTTCCTGATTACTGTACACCTGTCACTGTGTTCCTGATTACTGTGCACCTGTCATTGTGTTCCTGATTACTGTACACCTGTCGCTGTGTTCCTGATTACTGTACACCTGTCACTGTGTTCCTGATTACTGTGCACCTGTCATTGTGTTCCTGATTACTGTACACCTGTCGCTGTGTTATTGATTACTGTACACCTGTCGCCGTGTTCCTGATTACTGTACACCTGTCGCCGTGTTCCTGATTACTGTACACCTGTCACTGTGCTCCTGATTACTGTGCTCCTGTCACTGTGTTCCTGATTACTGTACACCTGTCACTGTGCTCCTGATTACTGTGCTCCTGTCACTGTGTTCCTGATTACTGTACACCTGTCACTGTGCTCCTGATTACTGTACACCTGTCACTGTGCTCCTGATTACTGTACACCTGTCACCGTGCTCCTGATTACTGTACACCTGTCACTGTGCTCCTGATTACTGTACACCTGTCACTGTGTTCCTGATTACTGTACACCTGTCACTGTGTTCCTGATTACTGTGCACCTGTCATTGTGTTCCTGATTACTGTACACCTGTCGCTGTGTTCCTGATTACTGTACACCTGTCACTGTGTTCCTGATTACTGTGCACCTGTCATTGTGTTCCTGATTACTGTACACCTGTCACTGTGTTCCTGATTACTGTACACCTGTCACTGTGCTCCTGATTACTGTGCACCTGTCACTGTGCTCCTGATTACTGTACACCTGTCACCGTGCTCCTGATTACTGTACACCTGTCACTGTGCTCCTGATTACTGTACACCTGTCACTGTGTTCCTGATTACTGTGCTCCTGTCGCCGTGCTCCTGATTACTGTGCTCCTGTCGCCGTGTTCCTGATTACTGTACACCTGTCACTGTGCTCCTGATTACTGTACACCTGTCACTGTGTTCCTGATTACTGTGCTCCAGTCACTGTGCTCCTGATTACTGTACACCTGTCGATGTGTTCCTGATTACTGTGCTCCAGTCACTGTGTTCCTGATTACTGTACACCTGTCACTGTGCTCCTGATTACTGTGCTCCAGTCACTGTGCTCCTGATTACTGTACACCTGTCACTGTGCTCCTGATTACTGTACACCTGTCGCTGTGTTCCTGATTACTGTACACCTGTCACTGTGCTCCTGATTACTGTACACCTGTCACTGTGTTCCTGATTACTGTGCTCCAGTCACTGTGCTCCTGATTACTGTACACCTGTCGATGTGTTCCTGATTACTGTGCACCTGTCACTGTGTTCCTTATTACTGTACACCTGTCACTGTGTTCCTGATTACTGTACACCTGTCACTGTGCTCCTGATTACTGTACACCTGTCACTGTGTTCCTGATTACTGTACACCTGTCACTGTGTTCCTGATTACTGTACACCTGTCACTGTGCTCCTGATTACTGTACACCTGTCACTGTGTTCCTGATTACTGTACACCTGTCACTGTGTTCCTGATTACTGTACACCTGTCACTGTGCTCCTGATTACTGTGCTCCTGTCACTGTGTTCCTGATTACTGTGCACCTGTCACTGTGCTCCTGATTACTGTACACCTGTCACTGTGTTCCTAATTACTGTACACCTGTCGCTGTGCTCCTGATTACTGTGCTCCTGTCACTGTGTTCCTGATTACTGTACACCTGTCACTGTGTTCCTGATTACTGTGCTCCTGTCACTGTGTTCCTGATTACTGTGCACCTGTCACTGTGTTCCTGATTACTGTGCACCTGTCACTGTGCTCCTGATTACTGTGCACCTGTCACTGTGCTCCTGATTACTGTACACCTGTCACTGTGTTCCTGATTACTGTGCACCTGTCACTGTGTTCCTGATTACTGTACACCTGTCACTGTGCTCCTGATTACTGTACACCTGTCACTGTGTTCCTGATTACTGTGCACCTGTCACTGTGCTCCTGATTACTGTGCACCTGTCACTGTGCTCCTGATTACTGTGCACCTGTCACTGTGCTCCTGATTACTGTGCACCTGTCACTGTGTTCCTGATTACTGTGCACCTGTCACTGTGTTCCTGATTACTGTGCACCTGTCACTGTGCTCCTGATTACTGTACACCTGTCACTGTGCTCCTGATTACTGTGCACCTGTCACTTTGCTCCTGATTACTGTACACCTGTCACTGTGTTCCTGATTACTGTACACCTGTCACTGTGCTCCTGATTACTGTACACCTGTCACTGTGTTCCTGATTACTGTACACCTGTCACTGTGTTCCTGATTACTGTACACCTGTCACTGTGTTCCTGATTACTGTGCACCTGTCACTGTGTTCCTAATTACTGTACACCTGTCGCTGTGCTCCTGATTACTGTGCTCCTGTCACTGTGTTCCTGATTACTGTACACCTGTCACTGTGTTCCTGATTACTGTGCTCCTGTCACTGTGTTCCTGATTACTGTGCACCTGTCACTGTGTTCCTAATTACTGTACACCTGTCACTGTGTTCCTGATTACTGTGCTCCTGTCACTGTGTTCCTGATTACTGTGCACCTGTCACTGTGTTCCTGATTACTGTGCTCCTGTCACTGTGCTCCTGATTACTGTACACCTGTCACTGTGTTCCTGATTACTGTACACCTGTCACTGTGTTCCTGATTACTGTGCACCTGTCACTGTGTTCCTAATTACTGTACACCTGTCGCTGTGCTCCTGATTACTGTACACATGTCACTGTGTTCCTAATTACTGTACACCTTTCGCTGTGCTCCTGATTACTGTGTTCCTGTCACTGTGCTCCTGATTACTGTACACCTGTCGCTGTGCTCCTGATTACTGTACACCTGTCACTGTGCTCCTGATTACTGTACACCTGTCACTGTGCTCCTGATTACTGTACACCTGTCGCTGTGCTCCTGATTACTGTACACCTGTCACTGTGCTCCTGATTACTGTACACCTGTCACTGTGCTCCTGATTACTGTACACCTGTCGCTGTGCTCCTGATTACTGTACACCTGTCACTGTGTTCCTGATTACTGTGCTCCTGTCACTGTGTTCCTGATTACTGTGCACCTGTCACTGTGTTCCTGATTACTGTACACCTGTCGCTGTGCTCCTGATTACTGTACACCTGTCACTGTGTTCCTGATTACTGTACACCTGTCACTGTGTTCCTGATTACTGTGCACCTGTCACTGTGTTCCTAATTACTGTACACCTGTCGCTGTGCTCCTGATTACTGTACACATGTCACTGTGTTCCTAATTACTGTACACCTTTCGCTGTGCTCCTGATTACTGTGTTCCTGTCACTGTGCTCCTGATTACTGTACACCTGTCGCTGTGCTCCTGATTACTGTACACCTGTCACTGTGCTCCTGATTACTGTACACCTGTCACTGTGCTCCTGATTACTGTACACCTGTCACTGTGTTCCTGATTACTGTGCTCCTGTCACTGTGTTCCTGATTACTGTGCTCCTGTCACTGTGTTCCTGATTACTGTACACCTGTCGCTGTGCTCCTGATTACTGTACACCTGTCACTGTGCTCCTGATTACTGTACACCTGTCACTGTGCTCCTGATTACTGTACACCTGTCACTGTGCTCCTGATTACTGTACACCTGTCACTGTGTTCCTGATTACTGTACACCTGTCACTGTGCTCCTGATTACTGTACACCTGTCACTGTGCTCCTGATTACTGTACACCTGTCACTGTGCTCCTGATTACTGTACACCTGTCACTGTGTTCCTGATTACTGTGCTCCAGTCACTGTGTTCCTGATTACTGTACACCTGTCACTGTGTTCCTGATTACTGTGCACCTGTCACTGTGTTCCTGATTACTGTACACCTGTCACTGTGCTCCTGATTACTGTACACCTGTCACTGTGCTCCTGATTACTGTACACCTGTCGCTGTGTTCCTGATTACTGTACACCTGTCACTGTGCTCCTGATTACTGTACACCTGTCACTGTGTTCCTGATTACTGTGCTCCAGTCACTGTGCTCCTGATTACTGTACACCTGTCGCTGTGTTCCTGATTACTGTGCACCTGTCACTGTGTTCCTTATTACTGTGCTCCTGTCACTGTGTTCCTGATTACTGTACACCTGTCGCTGTGCTCCTGATTACTGTACACCTGTCACTGTGCTCCTGATTACTGTACACCTGTCACTGTGTTCCTGATTACTGTACACCTGTCACTGTGTTCCTGATTTCTGTGCACCTGTCACTGTGTTCCTAATTACTGTACACCTGTCGCTGTGCTCCTGATTACTGTGCTCCTGTCACTGTGTTCCTGATTACTGTACACCTGTCACTGTGTTCCTGATTACTGTGCTCCTGTCACTGTGTTCCTGATTACTGTACACCTGTCGCCGTGCTCCTGATTACTGTACACCTGTCGCTGTGCTCCTGATTACTGTGCACCTGTCACTGTGTTCCTGATTACTGTGCACCTGTCACTGTGCTCCTGATTACTGTGCACCTGTCACTGTGCTCCTGATTACTGTACACATGTCACTGTGTTCCTAATTACTGTACACCTTTCGCTGTGCTCCTGATTACTGTGTTCCTGTCACTGTGCTCCTGATTACTGTACACCTGTCGCTGTGCTCCTGATTACTGTACACCTGTCACTGTGCTCCTGATTACTGTACACCTGTCACTGTGCTCCTGATTACTGTACACCTGTCGCTGTGCTCCTGATTACTGTACACCTGTCACTGTGTTCCTGATTACTGTGCTCCTGTCACTGTGTTCCTGATTACTGTGCACCTGTCACTGTGTTCCTGATTACTGTACACCTGTCGCTGTGCTCCTGATTACTGTACACCTGTCACTGTGTTCCTGATTACTGTACACCTGTCACTGTGTTCCTGATTACTGTGCACCTGTCACTGTGTTCCTAATTACTGTACACCTGTCACTGTGCTCCTGATTACTGTGCACCTGTCACTGTGTTCCTAATTACTGTACACCTTTCGCTGTGCTCCTGATTACTGTGTTCCTGTCACTGTGCTCCTGATTACTGTACACCTGTCGCTGTGCTCCTGATTACTGTACACCTGTCACTGTGCTCCTGATTACTGTACACCTGTCACTGTGCTCCTGATTACTGTACACCTGTCGCTGTGCTCCTGATTACTGTACACCTGTCACTGTGTTCCTGATTACTGTGCTCCTGTCACTGTGTTCCTGATTACTGTGCACCTGTCACTGTGTTCCTGATTACTGTACACATTTAAAAAAATATATATATATATACTGTACTTTTTCTCCTGATGAAGTCCTTTAATCCTATGGACGAAATGCGTTGAGGTTTCATTTGTTCATCTTGATACTCTGTGGACACTGGATGTACTTATTTCTAGGGATGTGCACCGCCGACTTTTGGTGTCTCGTGTTTTGTGTTTTGGATTCGGATTTTCGTGATGTTTTGGGTTCGTATTTGTTTTGCAAAACACCTGCCGAAAGGTTTTGGTTTGGATTTAAGGTTTTGGATTCGGATTTTTTTTGAAAAAAGCATAAAAAGTTCAAAAATCAAGTTTTTGGGCTTATTTTCACTCCTACGCTATTATTAACCTCAATAACATTCAATAACAAGCATTTCCACTAATTTACAGTGTATTCTGAACACCTCACAATATAGTTATTAGTCCAAAACGTTGCAACGAGGTATCTTTCTGGACTGCGTAGTGGAGTGGTCCCCACAATATAATAAGAAAACCATCAACTGGTCTTAATCGCACCAAAAAATGTACCTGGACTGCGTAGAGGAGTGGTCACCACAATATAATAAGAAAACCATCAACTGGTCTGAATCGGCACCAAAAAATGTACCTGGACTGCGTAGAGGAGTGGGTCACCACAATATAAATTAAAAACCCTGAACTTGTATGATTCGCACCAATAAATGTATCTGGACTGCGGAGAGGAGTGGTCACCACAATATAATAAGAAAACCATCAACTGGTCTGAATCGCACCAAAAAATGTACCTGGACTACGTAGAGGAGTGGTCACCACAATATAAATTAAAAACCCTGAACTTGTATGATTCGGAACCAATAAATGTATCTGGACTGCGTAGAGGAGTGGTCACCACAATATAATAAGAAAACCATCAACTGGTATGAATCGCACCGAATAATGTACCTGGACTGCGTAGAGGAGTGGTCACCACAATATAAATTAAAAACCCTGAACTTGTATGATTCGCACCAATAAATGTATCTGGACTGCGTAGAGGAGTGGGTCACCACAATATAATTTAAAAACCCTGAACTTGTATGATTCGCACCAATAAATGTATCTAAACTGCGTAGAGGAGTGGTCACCACAATATAATAAGAAAACCATCAACTGGTATGAATCGCACCAAAAAATGTACCTGGACTGCGTAGAGGAGTGGGTCACCACAATATAATAAGAAAACCATCAACTGGTCTTAATCGCACCAAAAAATGTACCTGGACTGCGTAGAGGAGTGGGTCACCACAATATGATTTAAAAACCCCGAACTTGTATGATTCGCACCAATAAATGTACCTGGACTGCGTAGAGGAGTGGTCACGACAATATATATAAGAAGAAAACCATCAACTGGTATGAATCGCACCAAAAAATGTACCTGGACTGCGTAGAGGAGTGGTCACCACAATATAATTAATAAAAAACCCTCCACGGCTCTGAATTTCCCCCAAAAAAATTCTGGACTGTGTAGTGGGGTGGCCCCGGTACTAAATTTGATGCCGGGGCCACAATATAATAAATAGTTACACCCTCAACTGGTCAGAATTCCACCAAACAATTATCTGGGCTGCGTAGTGGGGTCGCCCCGGTATCAAATTTGATACCGGGGCCACAATATAATAAATAGTTACACCCTCAACTGGTCAGAATTCCACCAAACAAGTATCTGGACTGCGTAGTGGGGTGGCCCCGGTACTAAATTTGATACCGGGGCCACAATATAATAAATAGTTACACCCTCAACTGGTCAGAATTCCACCAAACAAGTATCTGGACTGCGTAGTGGGGTGGCCCCGGTACTAAATTTGATACCGGGGCCACAATATAATAAATAGTTACACCCTCAACTGGTCAGAATTCCACCAAACAAGTATCTGGACTGCGTAGTGGGGTGGCCCCGGTACTAAATTTGATACCGGGGCCACAATATAATAAATAGTTACACCCTCAACTGGTCAGAATTCCACCAAACAAGTATCTGGACTGCAAAGTGGGGTGGCTCCGGTACTAAATTTGATACCGGGGCCACAATATAATAAATAGTTACACCCTCAACTGGTCAGAATTCCACCAAACAAGTATCTGGACTGCGTAGTGGGGTGGCCCCGGTACTAAATTTGATACCGGGGCCACAATACCTCCTCCAAGTTCCAAGTGTAGTGTTTATAACATATTAACACTACATTAATTCTAGCACGTCAAACCCTCTTGTTTTAAATAATGACAGGGCATTTAACTTTTCATTAAATTTTTTGAATTTGTTGACATTTTCTTTTACTTTTTGAACATGGCAAACGACTGTTGAATGGTCACATAATGCCCAAAAAAATAGTTGCAAGATGGAATTGTCCTTGGGCCCTCCCACCCACCCTTATGTTGTTGGAATAGGACATGCACACTTTAACAAACCAATCATTTCAGCGACAGGGCCTACCAAACAACTGTGGCTGAAATGATTGGTTTGTTTGGGCCCCCACACCAAAATAACAATTCATCTCTCCCTGTACAAACTAAACAGGCTCTAAATGGACCACGTTACTTTGGTGGCTATCTATGCCCCCCCCCCCCCTACCCCCGCCCTACACTTGTAGTTGAATATAAAAAAAGCAGCCTGCATAGACTGTAGAACTAGAAATTCAAATATACAAAGAAATGGACAAAGGCAGTTTGGTATCTGTCTGCATCAGATCCCCTCTCCACTAGGTGTACAATAGAAAACTATTCAGCCGTTATATAATCTAGAATATAAATAGAAATTGAGAAAGGCAATTTGGTATCTGTCTGCATCATAATCATCAACATCCTCCTCAGCGCCAGCTACATCAATATCCTCCTCCCGGTGTACAACATTCACACCTTCATTAGCCAGATCTGTAACTGGACTGTGGGTGATCCTTCCAGCATATGCAGAGGGCGTGCTGCAAATGCTGGATGGAGTCACCTCTTCCCGTACAGTGATGGGAAGGTCAGGGTTCACAACCAACAACACCCTTGGACTCGCCTTGGGGATTTGTGATGTCATCTGTTTAGAAGGCAGAGTTCTTTGCTGTTTTGTTGTTGTTGCTGACAGCATAACTCTCTTAAATTTTTTGTAGGGGGGGGAGGAGGAGGGCTTAGATCCTTGGGTGAAGCTGGACCACTAGTCATGAACACGGGCCAGGGCCTAAGCCGTTCCTTGCCACTACGTGTCGTAAATGGCATATTGCCAACTTTACGTTTCTCCTCAGATGATTTTAAGTTTCTCTTTTTGCTATTTTTTGAGAACTTGGGCTTTTTGGATTTTACATGCCCTGTACTAGGAGATTGGGCATCGGGCTTGCCAGACGATGTTGATGGCATTTCATCGTCTATGTCATGACTAGTGGCAGCAGCTTCAGCATTAGGAGGAAGTGGGTCTTGATCTTTCCCTACTTTATACTCCAAATTTTGGTTTTCCATTATATGTAGCACAAGAGAGCGTACCCCGAAGCCACACACACTCGGCAAAGCCTTTAAAAATGATATGCGGCACAGGAGAGTACCACTGGACTTATACTGCTGAATCAGTGAACTTTGTAATATATCAGTACCACTGGACTTATACTGCTGAATCAGTGAACTTTGTAATATATCAGTACCACTGGACTTATACTGCTGAATCAGTGAACTTTGTAATAACAGTACCACTGGACTTATACTGCTGAATCAGTGAACTTTGTAATATATCAGTACCACTGGACTTATACTGCTGAATCAGTGAACTTTGTAATATATCAGTACCACTGGACTTATACTGCTGAATCTGTGAACTTTGTAATAGCAGTACCACTGGACTTATACTGCTGAATCAGTGAACTTTGTAATAGCAGTACCACTGGACTTATACTGCTGAATCAGTGAACTTTGTAATAGCAGTACCACTGGACTTATACTGCTGAATCAGTGAACTTTGTAATATATCAGTACCACTGGACTTATACTGTTGAATCAGTGAACTTTGTAATATATCAGTACCACTGGACTTATACTGCTGAATCAGTGAACTTTGTTATATATCAGTACCACTGGACTTATACTGCTGAATCAGTGAACTTTGTAATATATCAGTACCACTGGACTTATACTGCTGAATCTGTGAACTTTGTAATAGCAGTACCACTGGACTTATACTGCTGAATCAGTGAACTTTGTAATAGCAGTACCACTGGACTTATACTGCTGAATCAGTGAACTTTGTAATAGCAGTACCACTGGACTTATACTGCTGAATCAGTGAACTTTGTAATATATCAGTACCACTGGACTTATACTGTTGAATCAGTGAACTTTGTAATATATCAGTACCACTGGACTTATACTGCTGAATCAGTGAACTTTGTAATATATCAGTACCACTGGACTTATACTGCTGAATCAGTGAACTTTGTAATATATCAGTACCACTGGACTTATACTGCTGAATCTGTGAACTTTGTAATAGCAGTACCACTGGACTTATACTACTGAATCTGTGAACTTTGTAATAGCAGTACCACTGGACTTATACTGCTGAATCAGTGAACTTTGTAATATATCAGTACCACTGGACTTATACTGCTGAATCAGTGAACTTTGTAATATATCAGTACCACTGGACTTATACTGCTGAATCAGTGAACTTTGTAATATATCACTACCACTGGACTTATACTGCTGAATCAGTGAACTTTGTAATATAGCAGCACCACTGGACTTATACTGCTGAATCAGTGAACTTTGTAATAGCAGTACCACTGGACTTATACTGCTGAATCAGTGAACTTGGTAATATTGCAGTACCACTGGACTTATACTGCTAAATCAGTGAACTTGGTAATATTGCAGTACCACTGGGCTTATACTGCTGAATCAGTGAACTTTGTAATATATCAGTACCACTGGACTTATACTGCTGAATGTGTGAACTTGGTAATATTGCAGTACCAATGGGCTTATACTGCAGGATTGGTTTTGCAAATTTTGTTGTAATTAATTTTTTTTTTAATTTTTTATTTGTCTTTTTTTTATAACTTTTTTTTAATTTTTTAAACACTTGGGAATAATGGGGAAATAACTATGCCCTTAGAAGCACAGAGCACAGGACACAGCACCACTGGACTGAACAGGACACAGCACAGGACCCAGCAGCACCACTGAACTCAAAATTGACAGAGCACAGCACACAGCACCACTGGACTGATACTGCTGAATGTGTGAACTTGGTAATATTGCAGTACCAATGGGCTTATACTGCAGGATTGGTTTTGCAAATTTTGTTGTAATTAAAAAAAAAATTAATTAGTTTTTTGTATTTTTTTTTATAACTTTTTTTAAATTTTTTAAGCACTTGGGAATATTGGGGAAATAAGAACTATGCCCTTAGAAGCACAGGACACAGGACACAGGACCACTGGACTGAACAGGACACAGCACAGGACCCAGCAGCACCACTGAACTCAAAATTGACAGAGCACAGCACACAGCACCACTGGACTGATACTGCAGAACACAGCACAGCACAGCACAGCACAGAACTAAACAGCACAGCACGAGATCTACCAGGACAGAGGACCACCTAACACACCCTCCCTCTACCCTGATCAATGCCCGAGTGAAGATGGCGGCGACTAGCGGGGAATTTATAGGTTACGAGTATCGCGAGATCCGACAGCGGGTTTATGACTCCGAGCCTCGGTTTCAAGTTTTCATTTGGCGCCAATACCCGGATCTGTCTCGGATCCGACTCGGATCGGCAGCGTTCGGGTGGGCTCGGATTCAGGAAATCCGAGTGCGCTCATCTCTACTTATTTCCAGCTAAGCGGCTGTGGGATCACAGTAAGAACTTTACGCTGTAATTCCACAAGAAGATATGTTTTGCCAGATGAATATTATTGAAAGAAACCTTTATGTGCATTTGCCTTACTATTTCATATAAGTGGGATACTTACTGTTTTATTAAAATTAGTGTTTTACAGTATTACACTATTTTAGTCTTTTTATCATGTTTATGCTCTGAGAATCCATCTGTAATTGATGATTGTCCCACTGAGAAGTGGTCCTTCTACATCATAGCTGATTCTGGAACATCACCTGCTTCAAGTTTGAGCTTGTTAAGTTCTCTATCTGGTACGCAGAATCGCTTATCAAGGGTGATCTCACTTGGGAATTAACTTGTTGCACTCAGTATTGTGGTTTCCCTATACTATTTGCACCTTGGAATTCACCATTATCCCTATAGGGAATCTATTTTGGTATTTCCTATTTTTCAACTTAATATTGTGTTTGGTAATACACTATGTGGCGCTCTGTTCTTTTTACATTATTATATATATATATATATATATACTTACCACGTTGCAGCGCCGGCGCCCCTCCTCTCTCCTCTCTGCTCTGTTCGCATTGAATGTCAGGCGTGACGTCATCAAGCCCGACATTGATTGAGGAGCGGCGCAGAGAGGACCCAGCATGGAAGAAAGAGGAAAGAAGACAGAAGAGAAAAAGAGAAGAAAAGAAATGAAAGAAGCCAATAGGAGGGTAAGTAAAAGAACAGAGACAAGGGGAGGGAAACAGAAGGCGACAAATTGATGAAGAAGAGGGGCGGTTGCACAGAGTGATGAAGAAGAAGAGGGAGGGAAGGCACAGAGTGATGAAGAAGAAGAGGGGGGGCTAGTCACAGAGTGATGAAGAAGAGGGGAGGAGGCACAGAGTGATGAAGAAGAGGGGGAAGGCACAGAGTGATGAAGAAGAAGAGGGGGGCTAGTCACAGAGTGATGAAGAAGAGGGGAGGAGGCACAGTGTGATGAAGAAGAGGGGGGAGGCACAGAATGATGAAAAAGAGGGAGTGAAGGCACAGAGTGATGAAGAAGAGGGGGAAAGATACAGAGTGATGAAGAAGAGGGGGGAGGCACAGAGTGATGAAGAAGAGGGGGGCACAGAGTGATGAAGAAGAAGAGAGGGGGGATGGCGCAGAGTGATGAAGAAGAAGAGAGAGGGAAGGCACAGAGTGATGAAGAAGAGGGGGGTTTAGAGTGATGAAGAAGAGGGGGCACAGAGTGATGAAGAAGAGGGGGGGAGAAGGTACAGAGTGATGAAGAAGAGGGGGAGGAGGCACAGAGTGATGAAGAAGAGGGGGGAGGCACAGAGTGATGAAGAAGAGGGAGGGAAGGTACAGAGTGATGAAGAAGAGGGGGAAGGCACAGAGTGATTAAGAAGAAGAGGGGGGAGGCACAGAGTGATGAAGAAGAGGGGGAAGGCACAGAGTGATGAAAAAGAGGGGGGAGGTATTGAGTAATGAAGTAGAGGGGGAAGGCACAGAGTGATGAAGAAGAAGAGAGGGGGGAAGGCACAGAGTGATGAAGAAGAGGGGGGGTTTAAAATGATGAAGAAGAGGGGGCACAGAGTGATGAAGAAGAAGAGAGGGGCGGTTGCACAGAGTGATGAAGAAGAAGAGAGAGGGAAGGCACAGAGTGATGAAGAAGTGGGGGGGTTTAGAGTGATGAAGAAGAGGGGGCACAGAGTGATGAAGAAGAGGGGGGGAGAAGGTACAGAGTGATGAAGAAGAGGGGGAGGAGGCACAGAGTGATGAAGAAGAGGGGGGAGGCACAGAGTGATTAAGAAGAGGAGGGGGAGGCACAGAGTGATGAAGAAGAGGTGGGCACAGAGTGAGGAAGAAGAAGAGAGGGGGGATGGCACAGAGAGATGAAGAAGAAGATGGAGGGAATGCACAGAGTGATGAAGAAGAGGGGGGGCACAGAGTGATGAAGAAGAGGGGTGGAAAGGGCACAGAGTGATGAAGAAGAGGGGGTGGAGGCACAGAGTGATGAAGAAGTGGGGTGGAAGGCACAGGGTGATGAAGAAGAGGGGGGAGGCACAGAGTGATGAAGAAGAGAGGGGGGAGGCACAGAGTGATGAAGAAGAGGGGGGGTACAGAGTGATGAAGAAGAATAGGAGGGCGAGGCACAGAGTGATGAAGAATAGGGGGGAGGCACAGAATGATGAAGAAGAGAGGGGGAGGCACAATGTGATGATGAAAGATGGGGGGCACAGTGTGATGAAGAAGAGAGGGGGAGGCACAGAGTGATGAAAAAGATGGGGGGGCACAGAGTGATGAAGAAGAGAGGGGGCGTCGGCACAGAGTGATGAAGAAGAGAGGGGAAGGCACAGAGTGATGAAGAAGAGGTGGGGAGGCACAGAGTGATGAAGAAGAGGTGGGGAGGCACAGAGTGATGAAGAAGAGAAGGGGGGGGGTCACAGAGTGATGAAGAAGAGGGGGGCGGAGGCACAGAGTGATGAAGAAGAGGGGGGAATGCACAGAGTGGTGAACAAGAGGGGGGGAGGCACAGAGTGATGAAGAAGAGGGGGGGCAGAATGACACAGAGTAATGAAGAAGAGGGGGGCAGAAGGGGACAGAGTGATGAAGAAGAGGGGGGGAAGGCACAGAGTAATGAAGAAGAGGGGAAGAGGCACAGAGTGATAAAGAAGAAGAAGAGAGGGGGAAGGCACAGAGTGATGAAGAAGAGGGGGGAATGCACAGAGTGATGAAGAAGAGGGGGGGAGGCACAGAGTGGTGAACAAGAGGGGGGGAGGCACAGAGTGATGAAGAAGAGGGGGGGCAGAATGACACAGAGTAATGAAGAAGAGGGGGGCAGAAGGGGACAGAGTGATGAAGAAGAGGGGGAGGCACAGAGTGATGAAGAAGAGGGGGGGAAGGCACAAGTATTAATCGTGGGTACTAGTGATTTAACGCAGGGCCTGGTTTTAATTTTCCCCCAACATTCCAGGATCCAGACAAGCTGCAAATAAGAAACCAGCAGCCACAGGTGGTGAAAGTGACAAGAACAGGTAATACAGTCTATCAAATATTCTGATTCTAGTGGGACAATCCCGATTTTTGGTGACTGTTCCGCCCAATCTAAGGGGCAAATCAAGACTGTGTACTCTTTATATACACACTGCATTCTTTATATACTACACTATGGTGCCTGCTGTCCTTCGTGGGCAGACCACTCCCCCTCTAGTGTCTGGTCTCGCCTCTATGGTGGCTGGCCACACCCCTTCTTGTGCGCCCCTAGCATTGCAGTCCCCCGGTGGGCCCTTCATGCCCCAGTCCGACACTGCATAGAACTCACTGAATAATGAACCCAAAAAGCTGACAATGTCTAAATTTAAACTTTTCTTCCTTGTCCAAACCACCCTTCTCTATGAAATCACAGCAAGATATATACTGGTATACTAAAGCCTGTCTTACAACCATTTTATTGTCCTTTTGTCCAAGAACAGTTTTAAAAATGGGTTCTACAAAGTAGAATATAAATTTATTCTGGAAGATAGCAGAAATTGGGCATTAATTTCACTAAACATGGTATGCTTTTTCACACTTATACATATGAAACATGATGATGTTATATTGATTACCCCTAAGATTTGTTATGTGGTCTGTATGTCATTGCCACATTTTATCTGGCTAGTTCCAGGGGTTACACATTTGTATGGAGGTATTTTCAATCATGGAAAGTATTGCATTTATCCATTACATTTCTTATAAGGATTATACACTGAACTTGGGGTGAGCTGAGTATGATCCTTTCCAGCTAAAGGAATTTTATATTATTTTTCGGATCTGTGGGGTTCTTAACTGGGCAATAAAATGGGTTGATTGTTCTTTGGTGATAACAGGCGTCTTTGTATAGGCCAAGTGATATTAAGCCTCTAGAGCATGTCTACCTCCTTCATCCAAATTATTATTATTACTCTTTATTTATATATCAGCGCAAACTTTCCGCAGCGACGCACAGAAAACAGACGTTGGACCATACAGTGTAGTACAGTACAGTAAACAAAAATACCAGTACTTCAATAGCTCCAGACATAGCTAGTATAGTAGAGATGGAGGTGAAGAAGAGGTAGAGAGACAGAGGGGAAGAGGACCCTGCTCGTAAGAGCTTACATTCTAGAGGGACGGCAAACAGACCGTAGAGGGGGAGTCAGACATCTATCAAAATGCATTAACCCTTTGACTGCTGACAAACAATTATTTGCCTGAAATCCTGTTATCTAACCTAACTCCAGATTTTAGGATAGGTCATGGCCACATTAATACATTATGTAACTAATTATCCTAATTGGGTTATAATTCTGACCCTCCTAGTGGTTCTGCCGGTGTTGGAATTAACGTTTATACTGGTGCTAATGCTAACATTACCATGTCTGACATGGTCGGCAATAGGGCCCTTGGCAAGGGGCACCCCCTGCATAGTTCTGCTAATTGGAGAAAGGAGGATTTATTAATCTATTTGCTATATACTAGTGCTATTCTCCGTAGTGACTGAATATATACGTCTCTGTCCCATGTGGGGGCAGAGTTACTCTGTAGCTTAGTTTGCCATGTCGTTGATTTATGCCAGCAGGGTGATATTTGGCAGAGAGCTGCCCGGTAACCTTCACACTATACATTCTGGCATTTATTCACCCACAGGGAGTTCCCAATACAAGAATGCGTGTAAATGGTTCTGCCGGCTCCCGTGTAACACAGACAGATACAATGCAGCAGCTGTTGCACTGTTTTATTCTCCTGTCCAGCTACTTTCACTAAACACTTGACTTTCACAAATTGTAATGCAGAGAAAATGTCAGCGTGCGGCTGCTCCTGTGACTAACAGTCTGGTCATGTGGGCTTGTGGCTGCCAGACCTTTAAATGCTCAGTCACTAACACTTCAAGTTGTTACAGTTTATTTATCTGATTAATTATTAGTGAATTTAACTTTGAGTGTTTAGTAATCCCCTAACACCAAGGACGTATCCACACATCTAAACTGGTGCTTCAAGGGGTTAACACACCACGTAACAATGTTGGCACCTGTAAGGATCACGCCACATTTTCACTGCTTTCCACATACATACAATAATTTGGGAATGACGAATACAGTAACTATCAATGAAGAAAGATCCCTACAGTCTGTAGATTCTACATTGAATATAAATTAGTTCCTTTTTAAGTTAAACCTGTGTGCAGGATCTTTGGACCAGAATCAGAGTGGAACACAGGCGTAAGTGTAACGTCCAAACATGAATGAGTTGCAGATGTGTTCCTTTGTCTGTAGGAAGCAAGACTAGAGGGGTAGGTTTATCAAAGCTTCTAAGATCAACCAATCAGATTCTAGCTATCTAAGCACAAGACACTGCAAAACCTTTAATTCATGCACTCATCATCTCCCGCATTGACTATTACAATTCCCTTTTTACTGGTCTTCAGACTCTTATCCCTACAAACTATTTTGCAAGCAGCGGCTAGATTAATTTTCCTTGCAAATCGATCTTCCTCTGCTGAGTTGCTCTGTCAGTCTCTACATTGGCTGCCTGTTTTTCACCGAATCCAATATAAAATGCTTCTACTATCATACAAGGCCATGAAAAAAACTGCACCGACATACATCTCCATCTCCAACTCAATATCTTCATTTTGCACAAGATCTGTGTCTCTCGTCCACTCTCATCACTGTCTTTCATTCCTGGTTACAGGACTTTTATTGGGCTGCATTCACTCTGTGGAACTCCCTCCATCGCACAGTAAGACTTTCCTCTACAAACCTTCAAATGTTCTCTGAAAACCTACCTCTTTAGGCAAGCTTATAATATTCCTCAACCACCCTCTTATCATCCCTAGGTTACCCTATTACCACCGTATACACAGCTAACACAAGACAACAAACCTCTGACCAACATTGCTGTGTGACATACAGCCACTAAACACTTTCTACCTTTGCATTCTAGCTGGACTAATATACAATATGCAGCACTTACCCTCATGTATCAGACTCCCATTGTTCTATAGAATGTAAGCTTGTGAGCAGGGCCCTCTTACCTCTCTGTCTGTCTGTATAACCCAGTATTGTTTTATTATCGTGTTTGTTCCCAATTGTAGAGCGCTACGGAATATGCTGTCGATATATAAATAAATGTTGATGATGGAAAACAATGAAATGTAGTTTCCCTCTGAAGAAGGTATCACATTACCCTCCAGTGTCTATGATATATAAATGTGATGATTTCACACAATACCGCAACCGCTCAGAATTATTTTCTGCATTCTGGAAAACTTTCGTCAAAGTAAAAGTAACCTCTTGGCTGCTGATTATTAATCAATACTGATTGAATTCAACTCGGATGTTATCAGAGCCACGTACCTGTATATAGGTCTGTTGTGGATAGAATTCTGAAGAAAAACTAATTGCTTTTCCTAAGAAAATGAAGCAACAAAGTGTCCTTTACATCACTTGGTTGAAGGTTTTCCTCAGTAAAGTCAGAAATGATTTGTATGGCTTGAAAAAAAAACACAACCATGAAAATAATTTCACAAGAAAACTTCTCAGTGTAGGTGTAGCTTCCGCCTCCAAAAAACAATTTCACACTATTGCTCTGACCTCTGAACACCACAGTGTTTATTACACAATGGAGAACGTTTATGGAAACTGGAAAATGGTAGAAATAGTGCAGACAGATTTTTATTCTATCCCAAAAAGATGCTTTTTAAAACATTCTTACAAGTATTGGCACTGATCAGCCATGTCCCCCTCCAGCAACAGTCATACAAGTTGCATGAGGGCAAAAAGTACAATTTCAATGATTTAAACATGTATTTAGTGTGTTGTAGTGTTAGGTGGTTTAGGATGGAGATACTGAGGATAGAAGGAATGTGTATATAGTTCAGGTACCTGTGTCAGATTGGTACAGATGTAATTAATGTGATGTAGTGTTAGGTGGTTTAGGATGGAGATACTGAGGATAGTAGTAATGTGTATATAGCTCAGGTACCTGTGTCAGATTGGTACAGATGTAATTAGTATGTTGTAGTGTTAGGTGGTTTAGGATGGAGATACTGAGGATAGAAGGAATGTGTATATAGCTCAGGTACCTGTGTCAGATTGGTACAGATGTAATTAGTGTGTTGCAGTGTTAGGTGGGTTTGGGATGGCGATACTGAGGATAGAAGGAATGTGTATATAGTTCAGGTACCTGTGTCAGATTGGTACAGATGTAATTAGTGTGTTGTAGTGTTAGGTGGTTTAGGATGGAGATACTGAGGATAGAAGGAATGTGTATATAGCTCATGTACCTGTGTCAGATTGGTACAGATGTAATTAGTGTGTTGCAGTGTTAGGTGGGTTTGGGATGGCGATACTGAGGATAGAAGGAATGTGTATATAGTTCAGGTACCTGTGTCAGATTGGTACAGATGTAATTAGTGTGTTGTAGTGTTAGGTGGTTTAGGATGGAGATACTGAGGATAGAAGGAATGTGTATATAGTTCAGGTACCTGTGTCAGATTGGTACAGATGTAATTAGTGTGTTGTAGTGTTAGGTGGTTTAGGATGGAGATACTGAGGATAGAAGGAATGTGTATATAGCTCAGGTACCTGTGTCAGATTGGTACAGATGTAATTAGTGTGTTGTAATGTTAGGTGGTTTAGGATGGAGATACTGAGGATAGAAGGAATGTGTATATAGCTCAGGTACCTGTGTCAGATTGGTACAGATGTAATTAGTGTATTGTAGTGTTAGGTGGTTTAGGAGGGAGATACTGAGGATAGAAGGAATGTGTATATAGCTCAGGTACCTGTGTCAGATTGGTACAGATGTAATTAGTGTGTTGTAGTGTTAGGTGGTTTAGGATGGAGATACTGAGGATAGAAGGAATGTGTATATAGTTCAGGTACCTGTGTCAGATTGGTACAGATGTAATTAGTGTGTTGTAGTGTTAGGTGGGTTTGGGATGGCGATACTGAGGAAAGAAGGAATGTGTATATAGCTCAGGTACCTGTGTCAGATTGGTACAGATGTAATTAGTGTGATGTAGTGTTAGGTGGTTTAGGATGGAGATACTGAGGATAGAAGGAATGTGTATATAGCTCATGTACCTGTGTCAGATTGGTACAGATGTAATTAGTGTGATGTAGTGTTAGGTGGTTTAGGATGGAGATACTGAGGATAGAAGGAATGTGTATATAGATCAGGTACCTGTGTCAGATTGGTACATATGTAATTAGTGTGTTGTAGTGTTAGGTGGTTTAGGATGGAGATACTGAGGATAGAAGGAGTGTGTATATAGTTCAGGTACCTGTGTCAGATTGGTACAGATGTTATTAGTATGTTGTAGTGTTAGGTGGTTTAGGATGGAGATACTGAGGATAGAAGGAATGTGTATATAGCTCAGGTACCTGTGTCAGATTGGTACAGATGTAATTAGTATGTTGTAGTGTTAGGTGGGTTTGGGATGGAGATACTGAGGATAGGAGGAATGTGTATATAGCTCAGGTACCTGTGTCAGATTGGTACAGATGTTATTAGTATGTTGTAGTGTTAGGTGGTTTAGGATGGAGATACTGAGGATAGAAGGAATGTGTATATAGCTCAGGTACCTGTGTCAGATTGGTACAGATGTTATTAGTATGTTGTAGTGTTAGGTGGTTTAGGATGGAGATACTGAGGATAGAAGGAATGTGTATATAGCTCATGTACCTGTGTCAGATTGGTACAGATGTAATTAGTGTGTTGTAGTGTTAGGTGGTTTAGGATGGAGATACTGAGGATAGAAGGAATGTGTATATAGCTCAGGTACCTGTGTCAGATTGGTACAGATGTAATTAGTGTGTTGTAGTGTTAGGTGGTTTAGGATGGAGATACTGAGGATAGAAGGAATGTGTATATAGCTCAGGTACCTGTGTCAGATTGGTACAGATGTAATTAGTGTGTTGTAGTGTTAGGTGGTTTAGGATGGAGATACTGAGGATAGAAGGAATGTGTATATAGTTCAGGTACCTGTGTCAGATTGGTACAGATGTAATTAGTGTGTTGTAGTGTTAGGTGGTTTAGGATGGAGATACTGAGGATAGAAGGAATGTGTATATAGCTCAGGTACCTGTGTCAGATTGGTACAGATGTAATTAGTGTGTTGTAGTGTTAGGTGGTTTAGGATGGAGATACTGAGGATAGAAGGAATGTGTATATAGTTCAGGTACCTGTGTCAGATTGGTACAGATGTTATTAGTATGTTGTAGTGTTAGGTGGTTTAGGATGGAGATACTGAGGATAGAAGGAATGTGTATATAGCTCAGGTACCTGTGTCAGATTGGTACAGATGTAATTAGCGTGATGTAGTGTTAGGTGGTTTAGGATGGAGATACTGAGGATGGAAGGAATGTGTATATAGCTCAGGTACCTGTGTCAGATTGGTACAGATGTAATTAGTGTGATGTAGTGTTAGGTGGTTTAGGATGGAGATACTGAGGATAGAAGGAATGTGTATATAGCTCAGGTACCTGTGTCAGATTGGTACAGATGTAATTAGTGTGTTGTAGTGTTAGGTGGTTTAGGATGGAGATACTGAGGATAGAAGGAATGTGTATATAGCTCAGGTACCTGTGTCAGATTGGTACAGATGTAATTAGTGTGATGTAGTGTTAGGTGGGTTTAGGATGGAGATACTGAGGATAGAAGGAATGTGTATATAGCTCAGGTACCTGTGTCAGATTGGTACAGATGTAATTAGTGTGTTGTAGTGTTAGGTGGTTTAGGATGGAGATACTGAGGATAGAAGGAATGTGTATATAGCTCAGGTACCTGTGTCAGATTAATACAGATGTAATTAGTGTGTTGTAGTGTTAGGTGGTTTAGGATGGAGATACTGAGGATAGAAGGAATGTGTATATAGCTCAGGTACCTGTGTCAGATTGGTACAGATGTAATTAGTGTGTTGTAGTGTTAGGTGGTTTAGGATGGAGATACTGAGGATAGAAGGAATGTGTATATAGTTCAGGTACCTGTGTCAGATTGGTACAGATGTAATTAGTGTGTTGTAGTGTTAGGTGGTTTAGGATGGATATACTGAGGATAGAAGGAATGTGTATATAGCTCAGGTACCTGTGTCAGATTGGTACAGATGTAATTAGTGTGTTGTAGTGTTAGGTGGTTTAGGATGGAGATACTGAGGATAGAAGGAATGTGTATATAGCTCAGGTACCTGTGTCAGATTGGTACAGATGTAATTAGTGTGCTGTAGTGTTAGGTGGTTTAGGCAGGCCCGGCGCTCCCATTAGGCAACCTTAGGCAGTTGCCTAGGGCGCCGGGACCTGCAGGGCGCCGCTGACTAGATTTTCTAATCTAGTCAGCGGTTCAGCGGCTCGGGAACGTAGTGCAGCGGCGGCGGGGTGCCGCCGCTGTTTTTAAATGTCTGCAGTGCATCTCACACATGATCACTGACTGACGTCAGTGATCATGTGTTAGTCTGTCCGGCGGCGCCTCTGAAGTTGTTCCAGACGTCCCCCTCCCCTCCCCTCTCAGCATGCAGCTAGAGGAAGATAAGGTAAGAAAAAATCGAATTCTTTTTTTATTTAGTGTGTTCTGGGGGGGGGGGGGGCGGGGGTGCGGGCACGGGGGGCCCGGCGGCGGCAAAATTTTGCCTAGGGCGCCGCAAACCCTAGCACCGGCCCTGGGTTTAGGATGGAGATACTGAGGATAGAAGGAATGTGTATATAGCTCAGGTACCTGTTTCAGATTGGTACATATGTAATTAGTGTGTTGTAGTGTTAGGTGGTTTAGGATGGAGATACTGAGGATATAAGGAATGTGTATATAGCTCAGGTACCTGTGTCAGATTGGTACAGATGTAATTAGTGTGATGTAGTGTTAGGTGGTTTGGGACAGAGATACTGAGGATAGAAGGAATGTGTATATAGTTCAAGTACCTGTGTCAGATTGGTACAGATGTAATTAGTGTGTTGCAGTGTTAGTTGGGTTTGGGATGGAGATACTGAGGATAGAAGGAATGTGTATATAGCTCAGGTACCTGTGTCAGATTGGTACAGATGTAATTAGTGTGTTGTAGTGTTAGGTGGTTTAGGATGGAGATACTGAGGATAGAAGGAATGTGTATATAGCTCAGGTACCTGTGTCAGATTGGTACAGAAGTAATTAGTGTGTTGTAGTGTTAGGTGGTTTAGGGTGGAGATACTGAGGATAGAAGGAATGTGTATATAGCTCAGGTACCTGTGTCAGATTGGTACAGATGTAATTAGTGTGTTGCAGTGTTAGGTGGTTTGGGATGGAGATACTGAGGATAGAAGGAATGTGTATATAGTTCAGGTACCTGTGTCAGATTGGTACAGATGTTATTAGTATGTTGTAGTGTTAGGTGGTTTAGGATGGAGATACTGAGGATAGAAGGAATGTGTATATAGCTCAGGTACCTGTGTCAGATTGGTACAGATGTAATTAACGTGATGTAGTGTTAGGTGGTTTAGGATGGAGATACTGAGGATGGAAGGAATGTGTATATAGCTCAGGTACCTGTGTCAGATTGGTACAGATGTAATTAACGTGATGTAGTGTTAGGTGGTTTAGGATGGAGATACTGAGGATAGAAGGAATGTGTATATAGTTCAGGTACCTGTGTCAGATTGGTACAGATGTAATAAGTGTGTTGTAGTGTTAGGTGGTTTAGGATGGAGATACTGAGGATAGAAGGAATGTGTATATAGCTCAGGTACCTGTTTCAGATTGGTACATATGTAATTAGTGTGTTGTAGTGTTAGGTGGTTTAGGATGGAGATACTGAGGATAGAAGGAATGTGTATATAGCTCAGGTACCTGTGTCAGATTGGTACAGATGTAATTAGTGTGTTGTAGTGTTAGGTGGTTTAGGATGGAGATACTGAGGATAGAAGGAATGTGTATATAGCTCAGGTACCTGTGTCAGATTGGTACAGATGTAATTAGTGTGTTGTAGTGTTAGGTGGTTTGGGATAGATATACTGAGGATAGAAGGAATGTGTATATAGCTCAGGTACCTGTGTCAGATTGGTACAGATGTAATTAGTGTGATGTAGTGTTAGGTGGTTTGGGACGGAGATACTGAGGATAGAAGGAATGTGTATATAGCTCAGGTACCTGTGTCAGATTGGTACAGATGTAATTAGTGTGTTGTAGTGTTAGGTGGTTTAGGATGGAGATACTGAGGATAGAAGGAATGTGTATATAGCTCAGGTACCTGTGTCAGATTGGTACAGATGTAATTAGTGTGATGTAGTGTTAGGTGGTTTGGGATGGAGATACTGAGGATAGAAGGAATGTGTATATAGCTCAGGTACCTGTGTCAGATTGGTACAGATGTAATTAGTGTATTGTAGTGTTAGGTGGTTTAGGATGGAGATACTGAGGATAGAAGGAATGTGTATATAGCTCAGGTACCTGTGTCAGATTGGTACAGATGTAATTAGTGTGTTGTAGTGTTAGGTTGTTTAGGATGGAGATAATGAGGATAGAAGGAATGTGTATATAGTTCAGGTACCTGTGTCAGATTGGTACAGATGTAATTAGTGTGTTGTAGTGTTAGGTGGTTTAGGATGGAGATACTGAGGATAGAAGGAATGTGTATATAGTTCAGGTACCTGTGTCAGATTGGTAGAGATGTAATTAGTGTGTTGTAGTGTTAGGTGGTTTAGGATGGAGATACTGAGGATAGAAGGAATGTGTATATAGTTCAGGTACCTGTGTCAGATTGGTACAGATGTAATTAGTGTATTGTAGTGTTAGGTGGTTTAGGATGGAGATAATGAGGATAGAAGGAATGTGTATATAGCTCAGGTACCTGTGTCAGATTGGTACAGATGTAATTAGTGTGTTGTAGTGTTAGGTGGTTTAGGATGGAGATACTGAGGATAGAAGGAATGTGTATATAGTTCAGGTACCTGTGTCAGATTGGTACAGATGTAATTAGTGTGTTGTAGTGTTAAGTGGTTTAGGGTGGAGATACTGAAGATAGAAGGAATGTGTATATAGTTCAGGTACCTGTGTCAGATTGGTACAGATGTAATTAGTGTGTTGCAGTGTTAGTTGGGTTTGGGATGGAGATACTGAGGATAGAAGGAATGTGTATATAGCTCAGGTACCTGTGTCAGATTGGTACAGATGTAATTAGTGTGTTGTAGTGTTAGGTGGTTTAGGATGGAGATACTGAGGATAGAAGGAATGTGTATATAGCTCAGGTACCTGTGTCAGATTGGTACAGAAGTAATTAGTGTGTTGTAGTGTTAGGTGGTTTAGGGTGGAGATACTGAGGATAGAAGGAATGTGTATATAGCTCAGGTACCTGTGTCAGATTGGTACAGATGTAATTAGTGTGTTGCAGTGTTAGGTGGTTTAGGATGGAGATACTGAGGATAGAAGGAATGTGTATATAGCTCAGGTAACTGTCAGATTGGTACAGATGTAATTAGTATGTTGTAGTGTTAGATGGTTTAGGATGGAGATACTGAGGATAGAAGGAATGTGTATATAGCTCAGGTACCTGTGTCAGATTGGTACAGATGTAATTAGTGTGTTGCAGTGTTAGGTGGTTTAGGATGGAGATACTGAGGATAGAAGGAATGTGTATATAGCTCAGGTACCTGTGTCAGATTGGTACAGATGTAATTAGTGTGTTGTAGTGTTAGGTGGTTTAGGATGGAGATACTGAGGATAGAAGGAATGTGTATATAGTTCAGGTACCTGTGTCAGATTGGTACAGATGTAATTAGTGTGTTGTAGTGTTAGGTGGGTTTAGGATGGAGATACTGAGGATAGAAGGAATGTGTATATAGTTCAGGTACCTGTGTCAGATTGGTACAGATGTAATTAGTGTGTTGTAGTGTTAGGTGGGTTTAGGATGGAGATACTGAGGATAGAAGGAATGTGTATATAGCTCAGGTACCTGTGTCAGATTGGTACAGATGTAATTAGTGTGATGTAGTGTTAGGTGGTTTAGGATGGAGATACTGAGGATAGAAGGAATGTGTATATAGCTCAGGTACCTGTGTCAGATTGGTAGAGATGTAATTAGTGTGATGTAGTGTTAGGTGGTTTAGGATGGAGATACTGAGGATAGAAGGAATGTGTATATAGCTCAGGTACCTGTGTCAGATTGGTACAGATGTAATTAGTGTGTTGTAGTGTTAGGTGGGTTTGGGATGGAGATACTGAGGATAGAAGGAATGTGTATATAGCTCCCTTACATAGATTCCCAGCCTTCTCACATACACTCTTGTTGTGCCACAAGTATAAATGCCCTCTGTAATGCAATCAGAACTGTTGCCCCCATTACCACTGTCTGGGGGTGACTATACTGAGAGCTGTGAGATTCATAGGGGTTTTGAACTCAGCAGTTCCCTTAGGGGCTGATTTATAAATAAAATACAGTCTTTAGTGCTTCCGCCCCGTTATTTTCCAAAATCAAGGATATTTTGAGAACCTGCAACTCAACTCTTGGGAGTTTTTTGCCTTTACAAAAACAACATTTTACTTCTGAGCTGATAGTGAGTATGGGGAGATCTTCTCCAGACATAATATACCAGCTTTCATCATGTCGTGGAAAACGACAGAAATTTTGGAGATTACTGGGGATTAATGGTAAAATATTTATTAAGCTTTTGCATTTTGCACCTTTTGAAGTTGACTTATTAATTTGTGTGTATTTATGTTATAGTAAAAGCCTCAAAAAGAAAACCTTATATAAATACACAAAGCATTAATCAATATCTTCATAGGCACGTGTTATGTATTACAACATGTATTATTTGATGCAACAAATGTTACAAATAAAAAAACAAAACAGTACACTTAGTAAAACACATTAAACGTAGAAATTAATGAAGTACTACGAATGGGAAGTACATAGTAAGCTGGGAGTACTCATATTCACTTGTGCATTCTCTGCATTAAACGTAGAACCATCAGGTGCTGATTAAATCATTTATATAAATAAATGATGATGATGATGATGATGAAATGATGATGATTAAGACCTAATAGGGCCCTCGATAAGATTCTGGTTTTGCCCCCCCCCCCCCTTTCCTGCATTTGTCCCACAAAAATAAACCGCACAATGAAACAGAGATTAATTCGGGCCCCTATATGAGAGCCTATATTGCATAATGGATAACTACTTAGATAAAATTTAGCTTAAGATACCTTTGAAATATTGATGGGGGATCATAGTTCCGATTATATATCATATTACACACAATATTTAATGCAGTTTCATGTTTTATTGCAGTAGTAAAAACTTACGCAACGAAACTTTAGTCCTTATCCGCCATTAGTAATCCCACTTCTACAGTCCTGTCAGGTTCAGCGCCACATTTTGGGAGGTAATGAGGTGTGAAGCGTATTAAACTGGCCTCGCTTGTTGCTGTACAGGTGTCAGAGAATAAAATACTGCGGCTTTTCACCAGTGGATACCGAAATAGAAATCTATTGAGAAGAAACATGAAAGACTAGAGTGAATGTAGATAAAGGTGACGCAGCTGCTTAGAAGGAGGGGGTCTGATTGGCTGACACTATCGGGCTCAGGTTGGGGTTGTACGGAGAATGCTAATGATTCGGGGGGTGTTCGGATGGTCAGTGGGGTGGCTCAGACCAAAGGGTTCAAATAGCAGAACCTGAGAGTAAATCTAGGGGGTAGATTGATCAAAGCTTCAAAAAAGGGAAAGTTTAGGGGTTGCCTATAGCAGCCAATCAGATTCCAGCTATCATTTTCTAGCATGTACTACATATATGATAGCTAGAATCTGATTGGTTGGATAAACGACTGTTTTATTGATACATTGTCACGCGACAGAGACACAAGTCTGACAATACCGGAAAACAAACTATAGCAGCCAATCAGATTCTAGCTCTCATTTATCCAGTACATTCTAGAAAATGATAGCTAGAATCTGATTGGTTAATACGGGGGACTCCTCCAATTTTCCTTTTTAGAAGTTTTGATGCATTTACTACAAATTCTTTAGACATTTTAGAAAAACTTTCATTAAATCGTTTGGCTGCACCTTGTTTGCACAAATACAACAATTTATCTTAAATAACGTTTATTTCAAACTTATTTTTCCTATACATTTTTTTTAAATGTTTCCAACCATATTGCTCTCTATTTGCTTCTATTAACACATCTGAATTAAAACTGAAATACATAATAACTTTTCAGCAACGTGCCTCTCAAATGAAAACAGTGACACGATTACATTCACAATAACAGTTTTAAAATACTTATGTTGTTTTTAAATGAAGTCAATGTGTAAATATAACGCCCTTTGCTATCCAAGGGCCTGATTCATTAAGGATCTTAACTTGAGAAACTTCTCATTTCAGTCTCCTGGACAAAACCATGTTACAATGCAAGGGCTGCAAATTAGAATTCTGTTTTGCACATAGTTAAATACTGACTGTTTTTTCATGTAGCACACAAATACTTGATAGCTTATTTGTACACTGAAATTTAAAGTTGATATTTGTGTGCTACATGAAAAAACAGTCAGTATTTAACTTATGTGCAAAACAGAATACTAATTTGCACCCCTTGCATTGTAACATGGTTTTGTCCAGGAGACTGAAATGAGAAGTTTCTCAAGTTAAGATCCTTAATGAATCAGGCCCCAAGTTCTTTGTATGATACTTTTTTTTTTGTCTCCCGGACGATTTTCTATCCTTTTCTGAGCCCCTAATATCCGCGGAGGGCTGGCACACTGGAAAAAAACATATCTGAATTAAAAAACAGCATTTCTTCCTGGAAGAGACTGATGACATAAACACCATTCTCTGCCATGGTTATGAATCACTGGGGATTATCAGGAATGCCATCATGTTGGTATTTGAAATATGTGAAGGGTTATAGATTAACATCGGGGAAAGAAAAATTCCCCTCTTCCCTTAAACCACGTCATTTTGTTCTCTACAATTGTTTAACTCCCTACAAACATTATAAACACCGGAAACAGCTTGGAATCAATTTTACTGGCACAAGTCAATATCTGGATTGGCCGCACAGTGAGGGGGGGGGGGGAGAGGGGGGATACACTGAGAGCTGCTCTTTCCAGGAAATATAAAAAACAACTAAGTAGCTAGAGAAGTAATTGAGAAACAAATTCATCTGTTAGGAGGACTGATATTTCCCTCTAGATATGAGCCGTTTATTAAACAAGGTACTCTGTGATTTTCATGAGGGGGGGGGGGGGGGGTTATTACTTCTTTTAAGAAAAAAATGTACCCCCAGCTCCCAATTGCCTGGTCAGACCCTAAGCCGAAATTTCAAGAGATCACCTCTGCCAGTGCTTGTTAATGATGGGCACCAGGCGGCCCCGGGGCTGCATGTGGCCCTCTTAACCTTTACTTGCGGCCCCCAGGTCCATCCTGCTTTACTGTCAGATATCGCTTGCGCTTGGAGTTTTTTATGCAAATACCAAGACGAGTCCAGAGATGTATACGTTAAAAATGGCTATCAGAATGAAAACTGGAACTGAAAATTAATTAAAAGCAATATTTACAGTTTCCTACAAAGAGAAAATAAAAATGACAAACGAATCGACAGACATTGTAAGGATATTAGTATATAATGGTCAGTTTCATAGTCAGCGTTTTATACCGTTCTTTGAAATTGATTACTCATATCGTAGGGGCTAAAATTTAGCCTCTGGAAAGCATTAAATATGCAGTTACATTCCTATACGTAACTTGTATTGGAGCGTGATCAATAATCTCCACCAGTTTACTCAGAACAGAATTTATCTGATGCCAGATTTTGTATTCTTAGAAAACATCATTTAAATCTTCCTAAGAAAGCAAAAAAAGATGCTCTTTGTCCCAATTGACAATTGTTGCATTTCAAGATGGAAGAAATGACATTGAGACACATAAGAACTTTTTTCAATTTCTTTATTTTAGGTTTTTCCTTTTATCTCACTTGTTTACTGTGATGATAATCTGTTGGCTGCACGAAAAGATCAAATGCAAAGTTACAATTCAACACAGAAACTTCTCCGGTTCTGTACAATAGTAAATATGTTTGTACAAAGTTGAACAAGCAGTTTTGATGTTTCACAGCGGATGTTGATTATGCTGACAGTGCACAGATATTATCGCCTGCTCTGCTGATGCTTTAAAGGGGAATATCAGTTAAAGTTTAAGAGATAGAAGGTTAAACTGCCCATTATAACACTATTATTATTATTAGTCATTAATTATAGGGCGCCACAAAATTTCCGCAGGGCCGTACAGAAAACAGCCATTGGAACATACAGGGTAGCACAATACAGAACAGTACAATATACATATATATATATATATATATATATATATATATATATATATACACACAAGTTAACCTGTGCATGATTCTCATGCATTCTAGTCAAATCAAGCTACTTAAGGTGTTAAAAAGGTTCTTATCATGCATTTGGGCCTAGCCCAGGCCTCCTCAGGGGAAGAGCGTTACTTCCCGACGCAAGCGCCCTTTTTTAACGTGGTTTTGTCCACATGTCACCACCTCATCATTCTTCTCCATCACCTCATCCTTCATCTTCATCGCCACATCCTTCATCAAGCTACTTAAGGTGTTAAAAACTCCCCACTGTCACCCCCGGCAACCACCAACCACTCCCAACTGTCACTTCTCCTTCAAGAAATATATAGGTCAGTGTATAACTCTGCCCAGCAGGTGGCGCTGCAGCTTGTTTGTTTGTTTTTTCTCACACACGCCACTAGGCATTTATATAGTAGATATATATATATACACACACATATTGGCAGAAAATTACTGTATTTAATGTGCATGTTCTGGACAGAAGATGGTATTTCCCTCTGCGCATTCTAATTCCTAAACCTCTGGGTGGCCCTAATGCGGTTGCTGCTTAAGAAGCATAAATCTGTCTATATTACGATTTGTAACAAGTAGCAAGTGAGGTATTCATGAAAAACAAAAGGAAGTTAAACTCTTTTAGGAGACAACCATAAGCAGGGAATGAAACATTGTATAACACTTTGCACAGTCTACTCGGCCAGACAGAACCTTGTCTGCCGAGGAAAAACATCTGTTCCTGTAATTAATTGTAACTTCCCAGTGACATAACAGTATATTAACTTAGAGATACGCCCTCTGCGTTACACAGACAGATACAAACACCCTAGGGATACAACACAATAGGTTAAAATTAAAACATAAAAGTATTGAGGAAGATCCCACTCTTTGATCTTATCTCTTTTAATCATTGTCCTTCTGAAGGTGAAATCTTATCATTGTACTCCAATAAAATAATATGACTGATCACTGTTTCTCCTCCTCAGTACATTATTTTACACGTGTCAGCATTAATGCGTATATTGTTTTTACCATTTGTGATGTTATGCAGCAGTTGCAGTACAGAATATTTAACAGGATGGGAGGTGGTTAAATAATTTGCATTTATTGCATTTGCAAAAGAAGGAGCAAATTTGCACCTGGACACACCATGTTGCAATGCAACAGGTGCAAATGGGTTTATTTGTTTTGCATGCAGGGAAAATACTATGTGTGCATGTAGCACATGGACTGCACAGCTTAATGTTTACACCACATAAGCGCTGTATTTATTGTATAACTGAGCACCTCAATTATACAATATTTGCAGTGCAGTTGCAGGTTAAAATGATTCTCTGTGTGTTCCTAATAGAAAACGGCATTCATTGTTGTCTTCATTGCATTATTTAAACCAGTCTGGTATTTTTTACAAGGGCCCCATCCCAATGAGCTGCCCCAGGGGCCCCAACAATCTAAGGCACCAAGTATATGCTAAGAAAATCTAATCACAATCTGTACATCTTTGCAATTATCCAAGGCTTTTTGCATAATGCCAATATTAGCAACTTTTTAATTTCCTAATTTAGATATACATGTTTTGCAAAGGACACTTTGTAACAATCACAAATATATTGCATTAAAGAGTATTCATACTGAAAGATGGCTGGGAGGGGACAGTTGACAGTTAATATGTATAAAACGTATAATGTGCCGTCGATGTGTGAACACTGGACCACAACGTTAATGCAGCCACATAGTTGCTTTTCCCACAAGTACAGGAAATAGAATATTTGCACTTTGCTGTTTCTGTTGCATAAGTTATATAACAGAGTTGTCATTTCAGGAAGTTTATATAAGCTGATAGGATTTAGATTCACAAATGGATACAACAGTGTAAAGCAGGGTACACACCGATGCAATTATCTTGCAGATCACACAATTCACGACCGTTTGGTCAGATACTGCATTAGCGCGCACGCTCCCGCGATCATGTTTTATTGTACCAAAGCACATCGTATCGTTTGATATGATTTTATAAACTGGCTAAAAATCACGATCAACAATTGAACGATGTCAGGTAAATGTGGCAGTGTGTACGCACTAACTGCCAGCAGTGTAGGCAGATATCTGTACAGCGTACAGAGTCACCATCTTTTCAGCAGATGGTTATGAGAGATGAAGATCACAGATCTGATGGTAAATCGTGTAGGTGTGTACACATGAATCTTCTGCTCATCGGGACTTTCAGTCGTTGGAAAAATCATTACAGAAATCGCATCTGAAGTAAGATTACATAGGTGTGTTCCCAGTTTTAGCTGCAATTTAATGCTGACAAGTGTAAAATAATGCAGATCATCGTGTTGGGGTGCAGTCACAGCCGAGAGAAGAAAGACTTGGGGTGAATTTTTCAGGCAATCATAAAGCAAGTAGACTATGTAGCTATGCAACAAGTAAGACTACCAGAATCCTTGGTTGCGTAGAGGAATTAGAAGCGAGAGGATAGGGACAGCTCACAAGTAACATTATTTTACCAAAAGAGTAGTACATTCTTGGAACAATCTCCCTTGTTTTATACACAGTTCTGTCCAGGGTATAAACCATTAATAAGTACAATGGACGGAATACATGGATCAATTGGTCTTTGCCTGTTGTCAATACTTTGTTTATATGTTAATGGGTGTTGTGTGTATCTGTGATTTAGTGCACAGTGTTACTGTCTGTGTTTGTAAGGCAGAGTGTGTATCTCTGTGTCAATGTAGCATTCACGTCACGGGAGTAGCATTTAATCACAAGAAAGGATGTGTTGTCTGGCTGAGTAGACTGCGCTAAACGTTATACAATGTTTCAATCCCTGCTTACCAAATGGCTAATGTTTCACTTGCTACATGTAACAAATGTCATTATATCGACACCGATATCAGTAGACCCCAAGGTTTAGGAAGTAACAATGTGCAGAGGAAAATTCCATGTATATTAGATAATATGGATTTCTGCAGCTATCTGTGTACGTAATCAGTTGCTTAATTTCATTCTGCTAAGTCGTGTGAGTGACAACATTTAAGCATATATTATATTTTATGAATATATTATTAAAAGATAATTTAGTGCTGTTAATAAATATGACAAAAAGTGATAAGGGGGGCTGGTACACAAAAATAACTTGGAAAATCAGTCGCCAGCCCATGTTTTTTGAATCCTGGCTAATAGGTTAAGAAACTTTGCTCTAGATACTGATTTTTAAAAACTAAAATAACTATTTAACAGAAACATATGTATGTACTTAAGGAAACAAAACAATTCAAATGGTTAATAGAGGATCTTCCACGTTATGCTCAACACTAAACATAACAGTTTTGAAATGTTACAAAAATATTCAATAGGGGAATTAAGTTTAATTCATATACTAAAACATCCATCTCTGTAAAGAAAGAAAAATATTTTTTAAATCACATTCAGCAGTGTTTTTATAAATAATAATAATAATAATAATAATAATAAAAAATAAATAATGATGCCAATGATCTGCCCCTATGATACGTACAAATAAAATCAGTGTATAAAGTGGATATTGCACTACAGAAAAAACATGTGTGAAGGAACCACAACAAATAGTTCTAGTATAACAGCTTTAAAATAACAGTTTAAAGGACAAAGCCAGGGCAGTCAAGCAGTGATTGTGCCCAAACGTATATACATGGATATCTGGGCACCCAAATGATTGTTGGTAAAATGGGTCCAGACTCTGTTGGCGCCCAGCGAAGTGTTTAGTATCTTTATGCCACAACTGCTGTACGGTCTTCGCCCAGCCATCACTGGGGTACCAGGTGGGCAGTGATATCGAGAGACACACCTAGCTCAATGCCGCCAGAATAGAACTGGCATCATTAGACTGAGGGTCATTATTTGGGGGGGGGGGGTCTAACTTGCCAGGGCTCATTGTGTAGCAAGTCAGCTGGATTTTGATGTCTTAAAGCTGTGTGAAAGAAGGTGTGTGGGGAGTTTTTAGATTGACTAATGTTTTTACACAGTGCCAGTCTCTTTATTTTTTAAAGTATTATTTTCCCCTGGTGCACTGCAGGTCCCAGCAAGTCCCGGATGCCAGGACATTCTGGCACTTTTAGCTCTACAGACACCAGCTTGATGACTGGCGTCTATACAGCATGATAATATTCTTAAAGCATATGATACACATTAAGGGTTATATTTACTAAACTGCGGGTTTGAAAAAGTGGAGACGTTGCCTATAGCAACCAATCAGATTCTAGCTGTCATTTTGTAGAATGCACTAAATAAATTACAGCTAGAATCTGATTGGTTGCTATAGACAACATCTCCACTTTTTCAAACCCGCAGTTTAGTAAATCTAGCTCCAAGGGTCTGATTCATCAAGGAACGCAAAGTGAACGCAATTTGCATTTTTTAAAACAGACAGAAATTTCTCGGCATGCCCTTACTGTACATTGTCTAGGTGCCTATGCCCAATCCCTCCCTTCGAATCGCAGGCAGTGGGAAGAGTCGTTTGCGTTCACAGATTATTTGGCTGCACTTGCGCTCAGTGGCGTAAAGTCCGTTACTGAGCAGCGCAGAGCAATTGCACGCAAAATACGGCGCACAACGGGACTCTCAGTCCTTAAGGAACCAGGACCTAAATCTTCATGCAGCTGACACTACAAGTAATCAATCTACTTTTCTATATCTGTTCACATGGGGGAAAAAAAATTAAACCATTTATAACAAAAATAAATCAGAGTAAAGATTTTCCCTGATACTTTTTTCTATTCTTTAGTTACAATTTTTTAAAAAAATGTTTGTGGAACGGATCATTTTCACCTATGTCTAGAAATGTTAGAGACATAGATGAAGGCTGAGGGGTGACAGAGAAAATTACATTTTATTTACTGCTTAGGAGAGGGGTTGACGAGATGTATGACTTTATTTCACACACTGGGGATAACGCTAGACTACAATGGCTATAAAGGTTTAAATATTTATGTTCATTTGTTTGACGTTCAGAAAGAGCAAAAATCAAACCTCAGTCATGACCCGAACACGTTCTGTTTTTATATTTTTGATCACACAGTGAGCAGATATATAATATAATACATATAGACTGTGTTTGACATTAATACAATGTAGTACATTTAAAAGTCATAATTAATTTAGTCAACAATATGTTCCCATGTTTAAATGTTTTCATGGGTGTACTACTTAATGCCCTATCCTATCTACCACCTAACAGATACATAGTGATATATTCTGCAGATTATTACATTACTGGCCTCTCTATAGATCTGCAGAACATTGATCTGTTTCATCTACCCCCTGACAGATACATAGTGATATATTCTGCAGATTATTACATTACTGACCTCTCTAGAGATCTGCAGAACATTGTACTGTTCCATCTACCCCCTGACAGATACATAGTGATATATTCTGCAGATTATTACATTACTGACCTCTCTAGAGATCTGCAGAACATTGCTGTGTTCCATCTACCCCCTGATAGATACATAGTGATATATTCTGCAGATTATTACATTACTGACCTCTCTATAGATCTGCAGAACATTGCTGTTCCATCTACCCCCTGATAGATACATAGTGATATATTCTGCAGATTATTACATTACTGACCTCTCTATAGATCTGCAGAACATTGCTGTGTTCCATCTACCCCCTGATAGATACATAGTGATATATTCTGCAGATTATTACATTACTGACCTCTCTAGAGATCTGCAGAACATTGCTCTGTTCCATCTACCCCCTGACAGATACATAGTGATATATTCTGCAGATTACTACATTACTGACCTCTCTAGAGATTTGCAGAACATTGCTCTGTTCCATCTACCCCCTGATAGATACATAGTGATATATTCTGCAGATTATTACATTATTGACCTCTCTAGAGACCTGCAGATCATTGCTCTGTCCCATCTACCCCCTGACAGATACATAGTGATATATTCTGCAGATTATTACATTACTGACCTCTCTAAAGATCTGCAGAACATTGCTCTGTTCCATCTACCCCCTGATAGATACATAGTGATATATTCTGCAGATTATTACATTACTGACCTCTCTAGAGATCTGCAGAACATTGTTCTGTTCCATCTACCCCCTGATAGATACATAGTGATATATTCTGCAGATTATTACATTACTGACCTCTCTAGAGACCTGCAGAACATTGCTCTGTTCCATCTACCCCCTGATAGATACATAGTGATATATTCTGCAGATTACTACATTACTGACCTCTCTAGAGATCTGCAGAACATTGCTCTTTTCCATCTATTCCGACAGATACATAGTGATATATGCTGCAGATTATTACATTTCTGACCTCTCTAGAGATCTGCAGAACATTGCTCTGCTATATTCTGTTCTGATTATGCAAATTAAGTGGATGTAAACACACTGCACCAGAAAAATGTCATGTACCCCCTGCCAACACATATATTAGAGAAGTTATATTTGTTCAATTTAGGAGAAGAAAACACATTTAGGTTAAAATTAAATTGCTGTTCAAGAGTGAAATATTTACAGGTCACTGGGTTTGCACATTACACAATTTTCCCTGTCTCATAAAGACCCCATTAGTATCCAGATATATTTATATATTGTGCCTAGATAGAAAGAGACAGAATCTCCAAAACCTTTCCCATTAATTCAGTGAAAATGGTGCTGTAAGGATAATATATCTGGATTATATTGAAATAATAACATTGTTTTATTGATTCCTTCTGCACCGTTATGTCGTTCAAAATTTTTGGAAAAATTCACTTTTATCCAAATCCCAAATATTCAAACTAATCTACAATGTCCATTCCATTATGTTAATATCTGTAAAAAAAAATGTTTCCCTTATTCTAGCTTGTATACTTTTTGTTGCTATAATTCCTAACTTGACACATTATTACAAACAGGGTGAGGTGATCTTCTAAATCAGAGGTGGGCAAACCTGTCCTCAAGGGCCATATCCAGTTCATGTTTTTAGGATTTCTTTAATCATGTACAGCTGAGTTAATCTATTTGGCTGGGTCAGTAATTATCCCACCTGTTTCTACAGACAGAAATCCTAAAAACATGAACTGGATATGGCCCTTGAGGACAGGTTTGCCCACCCCTGTTCTAAATAAAGATATATGAATATAATTCACAGTCACCAAAGAATAGATTCAGATAGATCTGAAACCATGAGGACGGAATTAGTAACACAGATAGCCGTGTAATATTTAGGGAGAACAGAGTTAGCGGATAATACTGAGATACAAAACTAATAGATGGGAATGGTATCAAGGCGAGATTGATTGAGAACTGAGTGAATAGAAGAGAATGCAGAGAATACTGACAGATGGATTATGGTTAGAAGTGAGAGTGAGATACAGAAACAAAATAACAACAAATACAAAACAAATCTTGCAACAAAGCAACAAAGATAAATTAAATAGAGACAAAAAGACAACAAAAGTCAAATAAACAATAAATAAAAGTTGCTTTACTGTAATCTCTGTCCCCCAGTGATAAAGGTCAGTACAGGGGTGTTTGAAAGATCTTGCCACAAAGATGACAATGAAATGATAAATTCTGACTATAATAAAATAATGGAGATAACACCTACAACTGGAACGCACTCTAATTTAAACTGATAACCTCCATTAATAGTAAAAGAAGGACAAGAACAATGAATCCGGGCGACCTCTGAGGGGATGAGAACAAGGAATAACAGTTTTATTAATGGAGTGGAATTTTGAGATCGCCTTGACACATTGTAACACTCTGATCCTTTTCTTTTCCACACAACTTACCCATAATTTAAATATTATGCTCGCGGATTGAGAAATAAATAGTGTACCTGCACCTAAAAGTAAATAAATATTATGAAAGAAGAAATTAAATAAAGTGTTTTTATACTATATAAGTTATCCCACATGTCGTGGTTCTTAGATAACTCTGACCTTTCCCTTTACTTCTTTGTAAAACTATATTGAAATAAAACAATCTCATAGAATCAGTTTTAATCCATATCATATATTCCATAAAACAAAACACTATCTAGACCAGGGGTGTCCAACCTTTTAGCTTCCCTGGGCCACATTGGAAGACGACGAGTTGGTTTGGGCCGCACATAAAATACACTAACGATAGCCGATCATCCAAAAAAACATAGAAAACATAGTTAACATATTAAACTTACTTGGAAATTAAGTTAGTAAGAGTTAGGAAACCTGTTGCAGAATCATGATTAAAGCAGTAGTCCCATTACCAGCTGCAATTTAACTTACCTGCATCTGCCCCTTAGTGGGGTTCGGGGAATTAAATGCCAAAAACTTTTTTTTCATCTCTTTCTGCACCCATGAACCTTTTTTTTTATTGACCGGTTTGAAATGGTCACCGATATAGGTAGCATCAGGAGGACTAATAGAAATCTACAGAGATTTAAAGATAGGGTGGCTAGAAAAATGGCTCATGGAGCAGCCTCCGATGAGGGTAACAGTGGGTGATAATTTCACCCTACTCAGCACTGCACATTTAAAATGGTTTAAAATATTAAAAATAATGATATTTATATTAGATACATACAGAGAACACAGCGGGTTCATAATTGCATGGTGCAGAAAGTCCAAATTCAGAGTAACAACAAGAAGATACTGGATAATCTTTCACTGCTGCTGATCGTTCGCGCGGGTGACTCCTCTGTGCTGCGCTACACAATGGATGTCGGGTGTGATGACGTCACCTCCTGACATTCACTGCGAGCACCGCACGGAGGAGGAGACCAGGGAGGGAGCCGGAGCGCCAGCTGACGTGACCGCAAGATTAGTATTATTTAAAATTTTTTTTTGCAGGATATTTTATTCATTATCAGCGCTGCCCCCTTGTCACAACCGCTGGGCCACATTTACAGGCGGGCTGGACAACCCTGATCTAGACGCTGTGTTTATCTTAATGTAGTGAAAATAGCTTTTATTGTCTGCCTGATAATTATTAGACTAAGGGTTACCTGTGTATGACCAGCAATCAGTATACAAACATGGCAGCATTTGTAGACAGAGACACAGGTTGGAGAAAGCATAAGTAAACCAAGGGGGATTCCTGGTGCCTGGAAACCCCCCTCCAAACCTAGGGCACTGTATAATGAAGGTGGCTGGAGTACAGGAGAAAAGAGGAAACACGTGCACAGTACAGGAGACATGTACAGGACACACATGTACAGTACAGGAGAAAAGAGGACACACGTGTACAGTACAGGAGACATGTAGAGGACACAAATGCACAGTACAGGAGACATGTAGAGGACACACATGTACAGTACACATGAGGAGGACACACATGTACAGTACAGGAGACATGTAGAGGACACACATGTACAGTACAGGAGAAATGAGGATACACATGTACAGTAGAGGAGACATGAGGATACACATGTACAGTACACATGAGGAGGACACACATGTACAGTAAACATGGGGAGGACACACATGGACAGTACATATGAGGAGGACACACATGTACAGTACAGGAGACATGTAGATGACACACATGTACAGTACAGGAGAAAAGAGGATACACATGTCAGTACAGGAGACATGAGGATACACATGTACAGTACACATGAGGAGGACACAAATGTACAGTACAGGAAGACATGAGGAGGACACACATGTACAGTACAAGAGACATGGAGAGGACACACATGTAAAGTACACATGAGGAGGACACACATGTACAGTACAAGAAGACATGGGGAGGACACACATGTACAGTAGACATGAGGAGGACACACATGTACAGTACAGGAGACATGAGGAGGACACACATGAACAGTACAGGAGACATGAGGTGGACACACATGTACAGCACAGGAGACATGAGGAAACACATGTACAGGAGACATGAGGAGGACACACATGTACAGCAGAAGAGACATGAGGAAACACATGTACAGGAGACATGAGGAGGACACACATTTACAGTACACATGGGGAGGACACACATGTACCGTACACATGAGGAGGACACACATGTACAGTAAACATGGGGAGGACATACATGGACAGTACATATGAGGAGGACACACATGTACAGTACAAGAAGACATGGGGAGGACACACATGTACAGTACACATGAGGAGGACACACATGTACAGTACACATGAGGAGGACACACACGTACAGTACAAGAAGACATGTAGAGGACACACATGTACAGTACACATGGGGAGGACACACATGTACAGTACACATGGGGAGGACACACATGTACAGTACACATGGGGAGGACACACATGTACAGTACACATGGGGAAGACACACATGTACAGTACACATGGGGAGGACACTCATGTACAGTACACATGGGGAGGTCACACATGTACAGTACACAGGTAGAGGACACACATGTACAGTACACATGGGGAGGACACACATGTACAGTACACATGTGGAGGACACACATGTACAGTACACATGAGGAGAACACACATGTACAGTACACATGGGGAGGACACACATGTACAGTACACATGGGGAGGACACACATGTACAGTACACATGGGGAGGACACACGTGTACAGTACAGTACACATAGGGAGGACACACATGTACAGAACACATAGGGAGTACACACATGTACAGTACACATGGGGAGGACACACATGTACAGTACACATGGGGAGGACACACATGTACAGTACACATGGGGAGGACACACATGTACAGTGCACATGGGGAGGACACACATGTACAGTGCACATGGGGAGGACACACATGTACAGTGCACATGGGGAGGACACACATGTACAGTGCACATGGGGAGGACACACATGTACAGTACACATGGGGAGGACACACATGTACAGTACACATGGGGAGGACACACATGTACAGTACACATGGGGAGGACACACATGTACAGTACACATGGGGAGGACACACATGCACAGTACAGGAGACATGAGGAGGACACACATGTACAGTGCACATGGGGAGGACACACATGCACAGTACACATGGGGAGGACACACATGTACAGTACACATGAGGAGGACACACATGTACAGTACACATGGGGAGGACACACATGTACAGTACACATGGGGAGGACACACATGCATAGTACACATGGGGAGGACACACATGTACAGTACATATGAGGAGGACACACATGTACAGTGCACATGAGGAGGACACACATGTACAGTACACATGGGGAGGACACACATGCACACTACAGGAGACATGAGGAGGACACACATGTACAGTACACATGAGGAGGACACACATGTACAGTACACATGAGGAGGACACACATGTACAGTACACATGGGGAGGACACACATGTACAGTACACATGGGGAGGACACACATGTACAGTACACATGGGGAGGACACACATGTACAGTACACATGGGGAGGACACACATGTACAGTACAGTACACATGGGGAGGACACACATGTACAGTACACATGGGGAGGACACACATGTACAGTACACATGGGGAGGACACACATGTACAGTACACATGAGGAGGACACACATGTACAGTACACATGGGAAGGACACACATGTACAGTACACATGAGGAGGACACACATGGACAGTACACATGGGGAGGACACACATGTACAGTGCAGGAGACATGAGGAGGACACACATGTACAGTGCAGGAGACATGAGGAGGACACACATGTACAGTGCAGGAGACATGAGGAGGACACACATGTACAGTACAGTACACATGGGGAGGACACACATGTACAGTACAGGAGACATGAGGACACACATGTACAGTACACATGGGGAGGACACACATGTACAGTACACATGGGGAGGACACACATGGACAGTACACATGGGGAGGACACACATGTACAGTGCAGGAGACATGAGGAGGACACACATGTACAGTGCAGGAGACATGAGGAGGACACACATGTACAGTGCAGGAGACATGAGGACACACATGTACAGTGCAGGAGATATGAGGAGGACACACATGTACAGTGCAGGAGACATGAGGACACACATGTACAGTACACATGGGGAGGACACACATGTACAGTACACATGGGGAGGACACACATGTACAGTACACATGAGGAGGACACACATGTACAGTACACATGGGGAGGACACACGTGTACAGTACAGGAGACATGGGGAGGACACACATGTACAGTACACATGAGGAGGACACACATGTACAGTACACATGAGGAGCATGAGGAGGACACACATGTACAGTACACATGAGGAGGACACACATGTACAGTACACATGGGAAGGACACACATGTACAGTACACATGAGGAGGACACACATGCACAGTGCACATGGGGAGGACACACATGCACAGTACACATGGGGAGGACACACATGCACAGTGCACATGGGGAGGACACACATGCACAGTGCACATGGGGAGGACACACATGTACAGTACACATGGGGAGGACACACGTGTACAGTACAGGAGACATGGGGAGGACACACATGTACAGTACACATGAGGAGGACACACATGTACAGTACACATGGGAAGGACACACATGTACAGTACACATGTGGAGGACACACATGCACAGTGCACATGGGGAGGACACACATGCACAGTACACATGGGGAGGACACACATGCACAGTGCACATGGGGAGGACACACATGCACAGTACACATGGGGAGGACACACATGTACAGTACACATGGGGAGGACACACATGCACAGTACACATGGGGAGGACACACATGTACAGGGATGGAGCAGTGAGGCGGCCCCCGGGCTGTCCCAGCTGGGTGGGGGGCAGAGTCGGGGGTCTGTCCGGCCAATGATGGAGCAGCAGAGGGAGGGGGGAGACTGGTAATTACATAAGTGAAACGTCAATAATTCGCGGGAAAAGCAGCGGAGGAACATGGCGATGTGCGGGGGAGAGAGCCGGGGAGCTGCAGCCTGGAGGCCGGCCTGACCGGGGGGAGAGGAGGTGAGACCCCCAATACTGCTGTCACTGAGCCGGGGGACAGGAGGTGACCCCAGTACCCGGGGGGAGAGGAGGTGAGACCCCCAATACTGCTGTCACTGAGCCGGGGGACAGGAGGTGACCCCAGTACCCGGGGGGAGAGGAGGTGACCCCAATACTGCTGTCACTGAGCCGGGGGAGAGGAGGTGAGACCCCCAATACTGCTGTCACTGAGCCGGGGGACAGGAGGTGACCCCAGTACCCGGGGGGAGAGGAGGTGAGACCCCCAATACTGCTGTCACTGAGCCGGGGGAGAGGAGGTGACCCCAGTACCCTGGGGGAGAGGAGGTGAGACCCCCAATACTGCTGTCACTGAGCCGGGGGACAGGAGGTGACCCCAGTACCCGGGGGGAGAGGAGGTGAGACCCCCAATACTGCTGTCACTGAGCCGGGGGAGAGGAGGTGACCCCAATACTGCTGTCCACTGAGCCGGGGGGAGAGGAGGTGACCCCAGTACCCGGGGGGAGAGGAGGTGAGACCCCCAATACTGCTGTCACTGAGCCGGGGGACAGGAGGTGACCCCAGTACCCGGGGGGAGAGGAGGTGAGACCCCCAATACTGCTGTCACTGAGCCGGGGGACAGGAGGTGACCCCAGTACCCGGGGGGAGAGGAGGTGAGACCCCCAATACTGCTGTCACTGAGCCGGGGGAGAGGAGGTGACCCCAGTACCGGGGGGAGAGGAGGTGAGACCCCCAATACTGCTGTCACTGACCGGGGGGGAGAGGAGGTGACCCCAGTACCCGGGGGGGAGAGGAGGTGACCCAATATTGCTGTCACTGAGCCGGGGGATAGGAGGTGACCCCAGTACTCGGGGGGGGAGGAGGTGAGACCCCCAATACTGCTGTCACTGAGCCGGGGGACAGGAGGTGACCCTAGTACCCGGGGGGAGAGGAGGTGAGACCCCCAATATTGCTGTCACTGAGCCGGGGGGGGGGGAGGAGGTGAGACCCCCAATACTGCTGTCACTGACCGGGGGGAGAGGAGGTGACCCCGGTACCTGGGGATAGAGGAGGTGAGACCCCCAATACTGCTGTCACTGAGCCCCGGACACAGGAGGTGACCCCAGTACCTGGGGGATAGGAGGTGAGACCCCCCGCCCCTAATACTGCCGCTGTCACTCTGCTGATGTCGCTACTTTTCTGCTGGGGCTGTTACCCGGGGGGAAGGTTTATTAGTTACTGGTGTTTTCTATATTGCTGTTGTCACTGGAAGTTTAAGGGGGGGGGGGGGGGGGGGGCTCTATGTTACTCCATCACCCAGAAATTAATGACCTGGGGGCTCTGACTGCGGCAGTCACTTAGGGGTTAATGAGAGGATGCCTCTTTCTGCAGCATACTAGGGGTTAATGCTGGATTGCCCCTGCAGCTGTCACTTAGGGGTTAATGCTGGATTGCCACTGCAGCTGTCACTTAGGGGTTTAATGCTGGATTGCCCCTGCAGCTGTCACTTAGGGGTTAACGAGGAAGCCCTCTTTCTGCAGCATACCAGGGGTTAATGAGCTCAGTCTGTAACTTTTCTGCTACAGTTGTGGCCAAGCAGGGGTTAACAATGGTGGTCTCTGCTCCTGTACTACCCCCGGGGGGGGGGGGGGGGGTTATGAGGGTGGTCTCTGCTACTATTACACCTGCCAATCAGAGATGTTCAGGCTTCTACTGCAGCTGTCACACTGGGGTTAATGAGTCTGGGGTCTCTCATGCCAGCATTTGGGATATTACAGGTGTTTATATTAGTGTTACATTCAGTCTGAGGAGAGATCTGTACATTTATTATAAATAAGGTGTAAAGTCCCCTATACAGAACAGCTGGAACCCACTACCAGAAATATGATATAATGTGTTACTAATGTAATGTATATTGCAAACAGGAGTCCTACAGTTTACCAGAGGGGTGCATACATTGTTGCTAATAATGCATGCCTAACGGTGGCAATTTACTAACAATAAATAAATATATATATATATTACAATGTACACAGGGGGATGTGTCTGCAGTGTGTGTATTTGCCTAGGAGATGGTATACACAGCCTGTACCATATAGGAGACATATAGGGTGTGTATAGTAGTGGTATTAAGTCTGAGTGTCGCATGTATGTATGCATATATGTTTGTATGTATGTATGTATGTGTGTGTGTGTGTGTATATATATATATATATATATATATACACATACTATACACACACACACACCAGGTGTGTGTCAGTATTTGTTGCATACAAATGCTGAGAGATAGCATAAGGTAAGAGATTATAATGCTAATATACCTATTATTATTTTTATTATTATTATTATTATATGTATAATATTGCCTGTTTATCTGTTTTATTATACATTTCTACATCTTCTTTTCCCCTTTTATATCCTTTTGTTAACACACATTCTTTTCCACAATATTCCACAGCTTTGGAGAACCTAGTGACTGGGGGCGTAGGAGAAAGGTTTCCATGTATGTATGTATGTATGTATGTATGTACATAGCGTGTGGTTAGTGACTGTAATCCGTGTAGTATCCCATTCTGCGTGCACTCTGCACAGAGCAGTGAGTCACTGTCTCTACCAGTGATGCTCTCTGTAATGAGACCATGCACTGGGTCTGAGGGAGTCTGAGTTTTTGAACCAGCCAATCGGCGGCCAGCAGCGGAGGCTGCTTGTTTTTTTGGGCTGACCTGTTGGGCACCTACTGTAACGTACTAGAGGAGGTGCCGGAGTGAGTGGGCGCCCCTTGGGCGGAGGAGATCCCACAGAAGGCACAGAGAGGGGAGAAGGGAGGATGCACAGAGGGAACTGACAGTTTGTGGACCAGAGGATGCACTGATCTGAGAACTGCAGTTTGTGGCTCTGTTGTATTTCACTAATAAATATATTCCCTGGATCCCTGCAGAGGACTTGTCTGCAATCTTTGTTAGGCCTGATATATGCAAGTTAAGTAAGGTAGGGAGCAGGTTTTTAAAGATTGCAGTTGCTGATATTTTAATTATTATGAATGCAACACTGAATGACTGGAAACATACCTTAATTGGAAGGGGGGGGGTGCTGTCAGTACGGTGGGCTGTAGGCTACTGACAAACATACTGCAAGAGGTCCCTGTATATGGAAATAAGATGCCTAGAATGGCCATCTGTTTGCCTGACCAGCTATGTAAACCTGGGTCAGTGATATGCACCATTGTAACAACATAGATGCTTCAGCTTCCACTATAAAACTGAATTCTCTGCATCCTGTGCGGTGGGTTAAATAATTGTCCTGGTAACACTGCTTCTACCACACGTCTTTACTGCCTTATTTTTGTGTTTAATACGCTCATGTCAGTGTCTGCCTTTCCTAGCCCTGAGGCCCGCAAGTTAGTGGTTGCCGTTTTAAACCCAGCAGCGCGTCAAAGCCATTTGTGGCCGGTGAGTAATGCTGGAGTCACCTCGTATAATGCCTGTAAGTGGTTGGAGAACGATCCTGTGTATTATCTCTGGTTCTTAGGCAGCTCAAGTGTCTATTCTTCATCTGAAGACTGTGGGATTATTGTCAGTCTGTGGTGAGATATCGGTGCCGTTCCTAAAATAGGCTCCACCGATGACTTGATGGGTAATTACAGACTTATCCCCATGTAACGGGGCTGTGTTATAAAAGGCACCCGGAGAGATAGCAAGAAATTAGAGGCGGTCGTTAATGGTCTGAAAAGACGTTTTGGGGGTATATTTACTAAACTGCGGGTTTGAAAGAGTGGAGATGTTGCCTGTAGCAACCAATCAGGTTCTAGTTATCATTTAGTGAGTGCATTCTAGAATATAATAGCTAGAATCTGATTGGCCGCTGACTGATACATGTTACACTGAATCTTTTAGTGATCTCCTATCAGATATGTTCTATGGGCTGTTTGCGGCTCCGTATAACACACACAAGTGCACGTTTCGGAGGCAAGTTAGCAATTTATGTATAGAATCCTATACATTAAATTTAAAAATAAAAACGCCACATGAGGTAAGAGTTACGAGTCCCCACCATTGACCTAATAATTCTTAAACTTCTATGGACTCAACCATCCGTTCTACCAGCAGCGTAAAGAATTAGCCAAGTCTTAGATGATGGTTAGTTAGAATATTTTCGTTAATTAAGAGCTATTCACTCAGTTATGTTTTTTTTTTTTATTAATATCAGGCAATCGATAACATGATGATATGCAAATATTGACATTCAATTAATTTTCGACTCTGAGGATCGAAAAACAACTTTTTAAATGTAACCCTGAAAAATCTGCTGTTTGTTGCAGATAAAATCAATATTGTTTCAACAAAGTAAAATCAGAAACTGCCCTGACTGCCAAGTTGTATTCCAGTGCATAGGGGGGGAAATATAAGAACTTAGACCGGTCTCAGACTCCAGTAATACATGTCATGTGATATCTCTAGCTAATACGAAGATGGGTTGGAAACTAACTTCGATATAAGATTAATTTCCCACCTGAAATATGGAAAAGAATAATTTGCAAATCATTTTTAGTATCACTTAGGGATGTGAATGTCACCTTTAATGCACCTCAGAGTGTTGACGGCAGCCGGGGTTATTTTTTTGTTTGCTGTAAATATGTTTCGGCCCGTCACACCCCGTCAGCATCACACAAAGGTAATGCAATGTGTTTTCTTCGCTGGGAAGCAGGAAATACAATGATAGCTGGGATTTCCGTTCTAGATTAAACCTTTGTTTCACCTTTATATCCTATGTAGCAGATCAAGATATTATTGAATTAGAAAATGCTAATTTATGTAGAAACCCGGCTATAACGCATATTTTGAATGATTGCGGACCTCCTTCAGGTTTGCCTGTGATGATGGCAGTGTAGTAAGTATATCTGTGTCGCATTGTGTCTATTAGGGGATAGTGAGTCCTGTTTTTCTCTGGTGAAAATGGCACCACTGGATTCCATTGAGTCATTTCTTTCAGTTCACCGTAGCATTTTGCATATTATACTTAATGAAGAAGTTAAACGAGGCATCCTCTGACACAGGAATAGGAAGTGGCTACTGACTCATACAGAAACCAGTGTCAACTGCTGCAAGAAATTCTCATTTCTAGCAAAGCAGGACCTAATTAACTCTATAATGCCACTAAGAAGCCGCCCGTCTTCCCTAAATCTCTGGTGGGCACCCTTCTTCCTGCACATCAAACTAATCGAAGTACCCTCAGTACCCTGAGCTATGTGTAGTATAAAACAAAACATCTATGCCTTCAACAGACGTATCTGGGAAGTGTGCAATAACAGTTTAAGTTGAAAAAGAAATACGTTGGCAAGTTTCCTCTCTCTGATACTATCTCTTTATTTTTGTTAATATTACCCAAACACGCAGTACTCCTTTCCTGTTTATGTGTTCCAGTATCTGTATTATGGTGCAGGCAGTAGAGGCAGCTGTCTTGGACTTATCTTGCAGCCCTGAAAACCTGCTTCTATGTTTATTTGATGTTCATCTGTCTTTTATGTTTACCACGAATATCCTTAATGCAAATAATCATGTGGGTGCTGACACCTTCAATAAGTCTTTTCCTATATTTATTTCTAGTTTCCCTGTAATCCATACGCAAAGGGGTCAGTAGTTTGCTAGTTAAGTTGTATGAGCACGTAGGAGATGCGTGTCATCTAGTCCTCTTCTATCAGAATTAAGAATAGCCTAATAGTGTTGTGCTTGGGGGTAGACGGTGAGACGGCAGCTTTACATAATACTCTGTATGAAATAAGAGATTGCTGTTTTGCTCCTCATACGTGAGGAAGCTCTGATTGGAAGATTTTCTGCCTCTAACTGATTACAATGGTCCATAAAATGACACGAATCCTGGACATGTTATAAAGGAGCCACCTTGTGTTTTATCCGGCAGAGATCCTCCGCTGGCGATGGAGGACAGTAGCTTGGAACCGGCGCCGCGCGATGTCTACGCATCCTGCGGCCACCTGCACCACTCGGAGATGGAGTCCTCTGTAAGGAGCGGGCAGGGATGCACGGAGCTGATGATCAGTCAGGCTGAAGGGCAGTACGTGCTGTGCCGATGGACCGACGGGCTCTATTACCTTGGGAAGATAAAGCGGGTAAGAGCCATCAAACGTTCTAGGCTTCGGTCTGCTTTGCTGTTTATGGATGCAAAATTTGGGCCTAGAGTAACCGGCAAAACGGTGGCGCATGTGTGGCTGGCGGTGGCCTTGTTGCTGGCGTATGACTGCGAAATTCTGATCCAGTTGATTCCGCTGTAGGGTAAGCTTTGTGGGGGTGGGTGGGGCTCAGTGCCGGAGAGGGCGTGGCTTATCACAATGGTAATGTACGGTGGAACAGGTCATCAGTCTGGTTCTGGAGTTACCAGCAATTTATTTAGATGTATTATTGGTAAACTTCCTCTCTCGTTGTGCGCTTGGTTTCAGCTGTACAATTTGCACCAGCTAGAGAGCACAGAACGTGTATGCAAGGAAGATAGACTTTAAAAAAAAAAAAAAAAGCATTGTATCTATAATACAAATTTAAAAGCCTCTTGATTTATGTATTTAATGTAAAAAAAATATATTATTATTTTTCTTTTAAATACATTTTTAATAATGATTATACTGTCTCCATATGACAAGTAATGTTCAGGCAGAGCATACTTACACCCAGATTCATATGGAAAGGTATCGAGATACATTCGGATTTGAATACAGTGGGAAATACGCACAAGTTCCGCGCTCTATTTTTAAAACTCAACTGATGATGATGATGATGATGATGAACTTGCCAGGACGTTGCGTCCGACCGTGAATCGTGGCCCATTTAGATCGGATTGCTTCTTTCATAAACCAAAAAAAACACACCAATGCTGTGACTAGATCGGCCAATCAGGAATCAGCTTTTATAAGCACAGTCCTGCGCCCTCTTGCCACTTTGTCTGTCGATTAATACTTAGTATTGTTATATTGCTGTGTTTGTTCCCAGTTGCGGAGTGAAATAAAATGATCTGTTTGCACAGCGCTGAGCGATATAGTAAATTCTAGTAATGAGAATAAATTGCATCAGGATGATGGAAGCACCTTCTGCCGGTCTCTCTCTGTGATTACATTTACTGCTGTGTGTTTCTTCTGCAGTGTGTTCTCATTAAGCAGAACTTTCTCTGTGTTGTAGGTGAGCAGCTCTAAGCAGAGCTGTCTGGTGACGTTTGAGGACAATTCCAAATACTGGGTCCTTTGGAAAGACATTCAGCATGGTAAGTACATGTGTTCTGACAAATCATGTACAAAAGAGCAAGTAGACCTTTTAGAACCTGTTTCAGACCTATACTAAGGGGTAGATTTACTAAAGCTTCTGAAAAGAAAAAGTGGAGGCGTTGCCCATGTCAGCCAATCAGATCCTAGCTTATTAAGGATGCTCTATGGCTCGCCCCATGTGAACTATTAACCCACGCTTCTTATTGCCAACGATTACCCAGCATGCAAGCAGTTAACTCTGTTACCTTTACGGGCGAGGCTTGCGGCCTTCGACTTTTCAAAGTGTACCAACCGTATGCGCACGTGGCAGGCAGCCATTTTGTTGGGTGAACCAATGTTCATTACAAGGCAGCCTAATAATTTAGTTAGAAAACGGGTGCCTCATGACTGATGGTCACAAAGTGCCTCAGAGATGTCACCGGTGCCTGATGGATTCATAGACTGCAATCTCATGAATACTGGTTCAGCTCTGAAAATGGCCACCGTTTCTCTACAACAGGCGTTCTGAGAGGAAAAGGTTGTAATATTTGTCACTAAATATGATTTTACATTGCCAAATAATGGCGCTGCCACTCACCTGCTTAACATGGGGCTCTGTGACAATATTATCGCATATATATGTAGGTTGGTGTTTTTTTTTTTTGCCAATAAACGTATTAGTTGATAATCAAATAAGTTCTTCTGAGTGAGTGGATTAGGGGCTTGCTTCGACATGTGAGGAAATTGGGGCAATATGTTCCTGTTTATACTATTCAGTAAACCACTGCGGATAATCTATCCACCGCAAGGCTGTGGTAGCGACTTCTTTCCTCATGATGCAGCGAGGCAGACAGGAGCCGAGCGGACACAGGCGGCCTGAGCTGAGAAACAGATGTCGTGTTTTCAGTGGGAAAAACAACCAGGAACTGAAGTGAAAATGAAAAACTTTGCTTTGCAGGCGAGGTAGATTTACTAAAACTTCTTAAAAGCAAAAGTGGAGGTGTTGCCCACAGCAACCAATCAGATTCTAGCTCTCATTTGTCCAGTACCTGGTAGAAGATGATAGCTAGAATCTGATTGGTTGCTGTGGGCAGCACCTCCAAGAAGTTTTAGTACATCTACCCCTCGGACCTGCGGATCATCTCATAACTTATTATTCATCTGAAAAACAATTCTTTCTTTATATTTTGAATTGTCAGCAACTGTGGATCCTCTCCAGTGATTACCAGACCTGGCGAAGGGGGGGGGGGATTGATGGGTACGGTCACGGGTGTCCAGTGAGGTGTAATTATTATCGTCATGTGTAATTACACATTTGTGTTTTTATGAAGCACGCCATACCTAACGGGTACACATGGGGGGGTGGGTGATTACTGATAACATTTAGCACTGTAGTAAGACCCGCACAGAGCACTTCAATACTGACTGGCTTCAATTAGAAGATTAAAGCTCAGCAATTTGTACTAAATTGCAGATAGAAAAGCGTCAGACAGAGAGCGACAAAGTGCTGAATAACCCGTTATAGCGCACACAGCGGCTGTACCGAGGGCTGGACCAGTATCGTACCTCCTATGCATTCATTAGAAACCATCTGTACATTGTGAGGTACATTGTGCCTCGTGCCTCATCGATGTCTGCTGAATCCCACCAATCCACCACAGTGTTACTGCCTCCACCACTAGAGGCAGCACCTGCATGTTAGATGGACCCTCAAAGGAGCATCTGGCATTGCAGTGGAGAGGGGCAAATACATTTGTTATCTCTGCATGTAGCAGCTCTATATTGACACCATCATTTAGAGTTTAGCTGACACCTCCCAACTCTAAATCTGCCTGCGGGGTAGGGGGGGGGGGGTCACACAGTGTATTGTCTTTTAAAATTGAAAGCACAGAAGTTTCTCTGTAATTTGTTATGCATTCTCAGTGGTGGTGAGTGTGAGTGTGACACTGGATCCTCTCTGCTGTAGTGAGTGTGACACTGGATCCTCTCTGCTGTAGTGAGTGTGACACTGGATCCTCTCTGCTGTAGTGAGTGTGACACTGGATCCTCTCTGCTGTAGTGAGTGTGACACTGGATCCTCTCTGCTGTAGTGAGTGTGACACCTGATCATCTCCGCCGCAGTGAGTGTGACACTGCGACAACTAATCTCTTGTTTTGTGCCCACAGCCGGGGTCCCGGGAGAAGTACCGAAGTGTTATATCTGCATGGGAAAGACATCGGTCCACCAGGACGAGATCCTGATCTGCGGGAAGTGCAGTCTGGGTAAGTGGATTTATGTATTTGCCGTCAGGATATTTAGCCTGGTGTGTACATTAGTGTATTTTTTTTATGTGGTTTTAACGCTACATTTGTTCAAAGTTCCCTCTAACAAAGAGACGAGCTCTGGAAATAACAGTTAAAATCTTACTCCCCCGAAGAGCTGATTTCGGAATCTGCTGTTCACTGCAACCCAGAACATTATTTTTCAGTATAATAATTTAAGCATTGAGCGCTAGGACTTCCCGAATGAGAACTTTATCTGGCGGCCTGTCAAACCAAGGTCAGGCTCCATTATGTATAATGTCCTTTAAGTGGTAGAGGTGGAAATGACAAAGTACAAACCAATAAATGAAAGTTGCATGAAGGTGCTCAGCGCCTCTGAGCGTTAGCCAGCGGCTGCGTCCTATTGTGAGCGTCCTTTGCTCCCTCTAGAAGATAGAACGGAAGCCACCTCCTTTGAGTTGTGCGTGCGGTCTGCGGTTCCCTCTCCTCCCTGATCCAGGTCCGCTAGAAGCGAGCGAGTCAGCGGACACTTCTAGAGCACCGGCGGGTCTGCGGACCTCACGTCTGCGCTACATCCCGCCTCCTGCAAAACAAAAAATGGGAACCGGTGGGTATTGGGGTAATAAATTATTAATTTATATGCGCTGGGTTTTTTTTCCCCCGTGGACCTACTGGTCACTGGTCCCAGGAAGCCACTGCGGTACGCAGCATTTGTAGATCTACAAATGCCAGCCCATCCAAGCAGTTTATAGTGGCAAGGGCTTGCTGGGATCAGTAGTGCTACAGGGAGAAAATGCTGAAATAGACCAACAGGGATGTTGGGAGGAGTCCCAGTGCTTTTTTTCTAGAAGGTGGGGGGCCTAGTGCATTGTATTGTTGTGCTCCTTCCCCCCCCCCCCCCCCCCAGAAATTGCCATAACCACCCCAAGCTATGAGCGTTGCTGCTGGTATCACTCATCCATCTCATTATCATTGACTCTTTATGCTGTGGAGTAGTATGTATTTCTTCAGATATGAGCGGCTCAACGTACCAGCATATTATTTCCGTGAAATGCATCTTTGACTGCCCTACCCTAGGGGCTCCCCATATACCCCGTGTACGGGGGTGACGCTGGTCCTTCAAACCCCTCGGACAGAGGTCTGTGGTGCTTAATATGATCGCCGTTTCCGCTCACTCTGGAGACGCGTTTATCAGATTCCTACTAAGTTGGGGCATTAATATCCTGTTCAGGTGTCAGTAGTCGGGTATCGCTGTCTGTGCGGCTGTAGGGGTACATGCAGAGGGGGTGTCCCTAAAATCCTGTGGTTATCCAAAATACCCAGTGACACTTGGAAAAAGTGTCTTCTTCATTGCACAAGTCTCTTACTGATATAATGAGGGTAACGTGAGCGTATCTGACGCGTATCTGTAGTATGTTGTATTATTATAGAACGCTGTGTGATTTTGTCAACGTAGACATTAGCACAATTTCAGCACAGAGCTACACTAACAAGTCTAGATGATTATTATTATTATTATTATTATTATTATTATTATTATTAAAGCAGAAATTATACTATGTGTTACTATTCCCTAGCGCCTTCATTCTTAATATGCAGATAAATTCATTATAGATTATAATTTGCGACCTAAGAAACTTAGAAATAGCGCCCCCTAGCGAGGATTTCAGACCCCAGGGAGGAGGTATTGTGGGTAATTCTCAGATAATGTCTTTCTGCGGTAAGAAGATTGTTATTACTGGGAGAGTTGGGACATTTGCTGGTAGGGATGGATGGAAATCTTCGTTTGGGGAATCCGGTTCCACACAATCAGCTCTTTCCACCGTAAACTATGACTTATATGAGCAGAATTGATGCTTCATCTTTAATGGATACCTTATGTGTCCCGTCTGCCTGACTGCGTCAGGGGCTGCGGAGTGTTGTACGTCAGGGAGAGGGTCATTAACCCTCCGATCACCATGCTGGGTTGTGCAGAAAGCTCGTTGCCTAAACACAGCGGATGAAGATGTTTTGTCAGCTAAAAAAATATTCAGGAGAATGCAGTGTATCAAATTACTAATAACTACTGACGTTAATGAGGCATGAGCTACTTCGCGCCCCGTGCCTCAGTTATTCTCACTAGCTCTTAGTGAGTTTATTAACACGTGCTTGGCCCATGAAACAGCTGCCACCGCTCCAGCGGGTACAGACACACTGGTCTGGTTACTTCCAATCCTTGCTGCATGTCTGCATAAGTTCAGGCAACTAAAAGTCTGGCCGATGAGTCGGGGGCTATCCTTAGACTCTGGCCGGTGAGCCGGGGGGCTATCATTAGAATCTGGCCGGTGAGCCGGGGGCTGTCTGGCCAGTGAGCCGGGGGCTATCCTTAGATTCTGACCGGTGAGCCAGGGGCTGTCCTTAGATTCTGACCGGTGAGCCGGGGGGCTGTCTGGCCGGTGAGCCGGGGGCTTTCCTTAGACTCTGGCCGGTGAGCCGGGGGGCTATCCTTAGACTCTGACCGGTGAGCCGGGGGGCTATCCTTAGACTCTGGCCGGTGAGCCGGGGGGCTATCCTTAGACTCTGGCTTTGTGAGCTGGGGGGCTATCATTAGAATCTGGCCGGTGAGCCGGGGGCTGTCTGGCCAGTGAGCCGGGGGCTATCCTTAGATTCTGACCGGTGAGCCGGGGGCTGTCCTTAGAATCTGGCCAGTGAGCCGGGGGCTGTCTGGCCAGTGAGCTGGGGGCTATCCTTAGAATCTGGCCGGGGAGCCGGGGGCTATCCTTAGAATCTGGCCGGGAGCTGGGGGCTATCCTTAAAATCTGGCCGGGGAGCTGGGGATTGTCTGGCCGGGGAGCTGGGGGCTATCCTTAAAGTTTAGGACCATATTTTTAACCTGTTGTGAAGGACGAAAGAAAGCACTTTACTAATTACCTGACCACTATCCTCATCATCATCACCATATATTTATATAGCGCCACTAATTCCGCAGCGCTGTACAGAGAACTCACTCACATCAGTCCCTGCCCCATTGGAGCTTACAGTCTAAATTCCCTAACACACACACACAGACAGACAGACAGGTAGAGACTAGGGTCAATTTTGATAGCAGCCAATTAACCTACTAATATGTTTTGTGTGTGGGAGGAAACCGGAGCACCCGGAGGAAACCCACGCATAATTAGGCTCCTCTATGTCAGAGGTTTCTGCACCATATCAAGAATCATATTTCTCATGTAGTAATAATTTGGGAATTCTAATTTTCACACTAACTGGTGGTTCTATTAGTAGGAAATGACACTCTGAACTTTCCAGGACTTGTCTGTGAGACATTATATTGATGCTTTCATTTGTCTTTATTTCCTATTTTTTTGTATCGTTTTTAAAGCCGGCAGAATGCACACGATTCGCCCCCTAAACCTCTACGTGTGTAACGTTTGTGCGCGCGCGTCCTTGAATGAGCCTCGCCTGTTTTTCCTTTGTGAATGCTCAACCGTGTTGAACTACAAATCCCATCATCCTTTCCTCCTAGGATCGCCGGGGTTGTAGTCAATGATTGTAGCCGGACACAAGTTGTTCTAACGTGTTTGTGTTTCAGGTTATCATCAGAAGTGTCACATCCCGGTGGTGGAGAGCGGAGAGAACGGGGTCCTGGAGCCTTGGTTCTGCAGACGTTGCATCTTCGTCTTGGCCGTCAGGGTAAGAAGAGCCGACGCTCTAAGGCAGATCTGATACCTACATGAATATTAGGACCATAAACACACAACAGGTTGACAGGAGAGAGATTCTGAGAAAAAAGGCAAACAATGGAACTGTTCTTAATGGTGTGCTCTGCAAGCGGTCTCCCTACCCTCATCGTAAAAACTAGATCAAGTCTTATGACCAGTATCATTTTAAACCTTCCTTAACGTTTCCGTTGGCCAAATCCAAGAAGAAAATAAGATACAAGTGGGAGCGAATCCCTTTAATTGGTACGTGATAGAATGTGCGTCTCTGTTTTATACGACTGTGATCTCGTCCAGTCCAGACGTATAACGTTTGTCGGGTGATTTTATGTTGGGTTATCTGCCAATCCTTGTGCCGGATAAATAAAAGCATTTACTGCCTCACAATGACATAGTGTCTTCCCCGACCAAAGTGGAGGGAATAGAGAAAGTCCCTCTTGTCATGTTCTGCGTTGGAAAATCACCCTGTACAGTAGTAAGTCTAACGCCGGTGCCAGGGAATCTAGACCTCTCCTTTTCAGTTACTATGGTAGAGACGTTATTAATTCATGCTAATATTTGACTAAGGCAGCTGACTGAAAACTGAGTCACTTGTTGACGTTCAGGTCGGTGGAATGGGGGGGGTGGGGAGTAATGACTGAGAATGACCGCTAGGTGGCAGCATGGCACACTCATTCACTGGGGCTGTGCAGAACAGTTTGTATAAACTGCCTACGTTTATCCAACATGGGAGTCGTATTTACATATAATATCCGATCTCAGAACTCTTGTTTCACCCTCATTTTGTGATTAAAAAATATTGAACGTAAAGGTGCTGCGTCAGTTTTAATATTTTAAAGCTTCTTCCACCTTCAGATTACTTGAATTTATTGGTGCTACAAGTTTTACTACATTGCCCGATCTTGCTAGCTTTGCTCCGCATCTTTCAGTCATGTTTGTACATCATCAGGCAGAGCTGTTTATTAAACCTGGCATACGACACAAAGCTGATACATTTGTATCCCATGCAGAAGGCACAGCAAGGGTCATGTGCTATCCCAGGGAAACATTTTGGCTGATGTTATATAGACATGGCTGGAAACCCCCCGCCCCCCAGAAAGAAGCAATGTAATTAGTAAACATTGCAGGAGTCTTATTATTTTCTTGCTGAACAGAGCAGCCGACTGTTGTTAGAAAGTCAGATTGTTAATGGGACGCAGCACTCAGCTGTGGGACGTGACCATGTTGTCCTTTGTCTCCACCGCAGAGAGGTGGCGCCCTGAAGAAGGGGCCCGATCGCTAAGACCCTGCAGGCGGTGAAGATGTTCCTGACGTACAGTCCTGAGGACCTGGATTGGGATTCGCCGCACAGAACCAACCAGCAGCAGTGCTACTGTTACTGCGGAGGACCCGGGGAGTAAGTTATATACACTGATGGCCACGCCCACTGCGCTCTCTGATGTTGCTCTCAGCGGTTGTAGCGCTGATTGTTTGAGGATTAACTTAAATGAATAAGGCTCAGAGTATAATACTCTGTAGTAATACTTTATAAATACTTTATAAATGATCTTTTGCAGTGTGGTACCTAAAGATGATCCATTGTTACCGGTGCCGTCAGTGGTTTCATGAAGCCTGCATCCAGTGCCTGAGCGAGCCCATGATGTTTGGAGACAGGTAGAGTCTACGATTAGGGATCAGGCAGAGCCCAGACATGTAACCACCCCCCCCACGACTTCTCCTGCAGTGTGGAAATGACTCGTTTGTTTATTCAGTGTCTCGGCTGTTAACACTCATCCACGCTGGCTGTTAACAGCCAGTAAATGGTCCAAGCGCTGACGGCTTATTACCTTTGTAAATTGTACTGGAACGCTCTGTTTAAACAACGTGTTTTTCCGTTCTGTAGTGTAAGTGAGCGGAGGACCCTGTAAGAGGAACGTCAGCTGTGCGGTATTACAGGGGGACTTTCTTCAACAAGAAAACACTATACTAACACGTTACCCACTCTGCAAGAACGTATTCATCTGCGCTTATCCAATATACTTTTTTATAAAACTCATTGGCCATTTGTACGTTCTATGGGGCATATTCAATTGTGCCGTTTCCCACTTGGACGCTAACACTACTACCGTTATTACGGTAGTAGTTAGCTGGATTTCAGCTCGCACCTCCCTGAGCCGCGAGCTGAAATCCAACGACAAAACTACCGTAATAAAGGTTTTTCCGCGAGATTTTCAGCGTTTCCGCCGACAATTGAGTATGCCCCAATATTTGTGTTTTGCCAGTTATATAAATGAATCACACGTCGGCTAGTTCCTGCTCCAGACCTCGGCCTCCATGACTTTCGGTTGGCTGCTCTCTATTGGGTCCACCTATCAGAGCCAGCAACTGCTCTCAGGAACGTATCTATACATGTGATTCTCAGGGGGGAATTCAATTGGTCGAGTTACTGCTGAAAGTACGTGACCTGCGCACTATTACAGGTATTACGGTAATAGTTGCATTACTACCGTTAATACGGTAATCTCCAACGCTGGTTTTTGCCGCAAGCAGAAAATCAGGGTTAAAATGTCTATTAACGGTAATAGATTTAGCGCTGCGTTACTTGCAGCAGAATTGAATTCCCCCCTCTGATTGCTATGTACTCGTTAGCCGTTCATACATTGCGCGGCCGTAGTGGAGCTGATTCGTAACCCGTGAAAAAAAATATGTTGCGCATGTTGGCAAGTGATGAGTTACTGTAGTTTGGCCTGTGATCATGCGCCCGTTGTGGAACTACAAATCCCAGCGCGGTCTGAGCGGTTCTTAGAAGACGCAGTGTGTGCGCTGTGTTTGCGCCATGACAACTTGGGAGCTGTGTTTGGAAGGGACCGTGGGTGGGTCTGGCTCTATGTCTGAAGCGATGGCTTTATAACACACTGAGTGCGGTTTCCTCCACTCAATAGCATTCTGTGCATTCTTAGACATTCCTGAGAGAGGGCTTTCACAGCGGGTGGGGCGTTCCAGAGTTAGGAGAGAGAGCGCATTCCCCACATTAACCCTTTCAGGTCGCTGCTAATGATGAAAACACTGCGGCTGGTTGCAGATGCTTCTTTAACCCACGTTCCATGAGATCAATCGCAAGCGTAACGTAAACACTAGAGATCTGGTCTGCGGCCCATCTGTCGGGATTTCTGCAGCCTGAATTTCTCTGGTCGTGACTTATTCTCTCCAGCAGATGGTGCTGCTAACTGGTCCTACGCCACAATCACCGATCCTGCCTCCCGTGTGGTTGGGGGACGCAGATAGCGGGATTCAGCCCTGTTACACCCAAGTTGGCATAACGGCTGGCACTAACTCGTCTTCATATAAATGATTTACATCAGTAGTTTCTAGCAGAGTGCTTACAGGAGCAGCGGTAGGGCCCAATCACCCTGTACAGATCCAACTATCTGCCCGCTGATCGACGTTTAGGGCCTCAGTCAGAATCGGACACGTTTTGTGCTCTTACCGTACGTGTAAAATTACTGTCGCGAAAAAATAGCTCGCTGGTGTGAGCCGCGTGTATCTCAAGATGCGTCCAGCTGTAATCAGGGCGGCGTTTCTGCATCTGGAATGCGTTGAGGCCACAAATACGAATTCTGACACCCACCACAGAGTAGAAATACGGCCCCACAGTGTTGGTGCTACGTGCGAAGGTTGCGTTACCATGTCTGTACACAATACAATGTAATGACGTGTTGTATACATATTTTTTCTTGCTGCAGTCCTAATAGAAATGACAAATGGGCAATTAAAATAGACGTCCGCAAGTTGAAATAACGCTAATGAATGACGTACTATCAGTTGGAGGGGTCAGTACGCAAACAGCCAATCAGAATTGGCTAGATAGCGCTGCTAGTATCATCGTTAGTAGTGGATCTGAAAGGATCATTAGGTTGCATCTTGCAAGGGACCCTACCGCAATTCACTCTATATATCAGGGTACAGCACATATATTAGCGGGTACCTCCCTTCGGAGTTGCGCCATAGAAAGGAGAGATGCGACACAGCGCCTCTACATGACAGCCTTAGATCCGCCATGTCTGATCTCTTCCGCTGCCCGAGGACCTAGCGGCACGGAGCGTGATTAGAGGAGGGCCTGGCTGTACGCAGCCAGCGTTGTGCGAGTAGATTGTCCTTCCGTTGGCGTCACCATTGTAGCTGCTAATATATACAGTGTGCCGCTGCTTCTACTGAATTTTAAATTATATTTTTCTGAATGGAAACTTTATTTGCGTTATGCTTTAATATAACTCATCTCATCCTTTGAAATAATCTCCTTTTGGATTAATAACTTGCATTGTGTTTCCATCCAGCTAAATGTTTTACCCCTCTTCCAGTCTTACTTACTGTTTGAATTGCTGGTGCTTTCCCTGTCCATATCGGGCATTTATATTTCCTAATAATATTTATGTGCTCTTCTGTTTTCCTTGACCATATAGATTTCTGGTTATATTATAAATGACTTATTATCACCATGTAATGAAATTGTCTCGCCCAGCAGTAGATCACTATCTGAACTCTGGTTATTGTTGAACTACGGCTGTCGTCGCCCCGATTTGGTGACCCTCTAGGGATAACCGGGGTGTCGTTTAATGACTGTTGAAGTGTCTTTTATTTATTTTTTTATTTTATTTTTATTCATTTTTTGCAGGTTTTTTATATTTTTCTGCTCCGTTTGCAACCAGGGGGCGGAATTCATCAAGCGGCTGCCGCTGAGATGGTAAGATTTACCTGTTATAGCCCCTCCCTTCGCGCCGGACCAGTAACATTTAGTAATGCGCACGGGCTGCTGATTTACACCCAAATTTCCTGGTACTTTTATAATTTGTAAATAGAGATAAAAAGAGAAACATTTTAAAATATCAAGATTTCTCTATCGTCTAAAATTATTTTCCTAGTCTGCTGTGGTTCAATATTATAGAAATGTTGGTACTCCCACTGGAGTCTGTACAATGTTAGTATCGACCAAAGACCACTGCCTGCAGCTCACCCGTAATAGGGAGGTTAGTTATTTGCTTGAAATATTTTGCTAGCTTTTGGAGTATTGAAAATGTTTGGAGTGTTTCTTCTTTTTTTTGCATTCTTTGGATAAAATGATTATGAGCAGAAAATACTCCATTAATAATAATAGTTGGATAGAATACTTTAAATACAGAACGCAAATATTGTGAAATTGGGATGTGGTTTTCTATTAGAGGTTTCACGGTCTGTGGCGGTTAACGCAGCCTCTGACTGGCGCCCGCGCTCTGTGTTTTGTGTGATTGACAGGGTGGATACCGTGCACCTGGCCCTGTACAACCTGGGGGTCCTCAGCAAGAAGAAGTACTTTGATTTCGAGGAGATCCTGACTTTTGTGAATGATAACTGGGACCATTTGCAGCTCGGGAAGGTACGTGGTTGGTGGCCAACGGTCGAGGGTGGTCGTATAATTACACGGACGTAGGACAGAGACCATTACTAGAGATGAGATTTGCAAATCGGTTCGTGGAAAAAATGAACCATTTGCCCAAATAATAGCGGCTCTCACTACGGTTGTAAGAAGCCGAAAACATTGCAGGGATTTCCATGAGAAAATCTGTTTGCACAAGAAATATAAGCAATCTATCACTGGGGACCTTTGCTGTGTCTTTACCTTTGTGAGAGGGTAATGGAACAATTTGGAATACCAGGGGGTAAATGTATCAAGCTGCGAGTTTCTGGTGGGTTTGAAAAGTGGAGATGTTGCCGATAGCAACCAATCAGATTCTAGTTATCATTTATTTAGTACATTCTACAAAATGATAACTAGAATCTGATTGGTTGCTATCGGCAACATCTCCACTTTTCAAACCCGCCAGAAATATTCAACTTGATACATTTACCCCAAGAGTCTGCAATATCACAGCAGAAATTTCGGAAGCCCCCCTCCTCTTTCATAAGTTTATATCGCTGCCCTTGCTGTTAGCTGAGTCAGAGATCACTGAGAACACTGAAGGTCAGGATCTGTCCATAATGCTTCAATGGAAGTTTAGGAAAGAAATACGGACGCTCGTTATCCAGGAAAAACTGTCAGGAATAAGCAGCAATCCGGCTTTCCTATTCATGTAACGGGGAAAGAGAAGCACAGTGTGGAAAATGAGGCTTGGCTGCCCCTTTGTGGTCAAAGTCTGAATTGCTGATCCTCTTAATCCACACATAAAATTGCTCCGATGTCTTTAAAGTGGATCTGGCACCTACACATAGTGGATGCGATTATTTTGTGGGCTGACCCGGTATGCAGCCTGTCAAGTGCTAGAAACCAGTGACATCACTGAGGCACTGCCTGATTAATATTCATGAGGTGCTGGTTCCTAAGAAATTGATAGGCTGCATGCTCGTTCCTCAACAACATGGCTGCCTCCTCAGTGTGAAGGTTTATGTTAAGACGTAGCCTTAGGCACAGGTTGCTAATCCAACACGGCTTGTAGCGTCATGGCGGCTTGAAAGCAATGGGTTAACTAATTATGCTTTACAACATCAAATAAGCTTTGTTTAGCTAAGTGAGTGCTGTGTTGGAATTAGAGTATGTGAATTAATGGGCACCAGATTAATCATATTCTACAGTAATATAGTAGTGAAAATAATTTAGCGGCACAGAAATAATTTGACATTCTGGTCAATATTAAAGCAGCAATCCCATGAAAATTATGTGTGCTTTTTAACATAAATCATTGTGGCAGACATTTAAGAAGAATCTTAGTATTTATAATTTTTTCCCCCTTGGTTTGTTGCTTCAGGCTGCTATTAATGACTTATAAATCTGTATAGTGTCATGTGACTACCATGGCAACAACAGTCGCATGGCAGATGATGTCTTGAGCAGCAAGGCTTTGAAATGCTGCTAATCTGCGCTATGCACTGAAAAATCACCCCACCACCGCCTTCACATGACATGCTGTGAGCCTTTGTTTTCTTTCTGAGAATCCTGAGAATTTTGAATAAAAAGTTGTTGCAACATTGCCATCTTAACTGCCATGTATTAAAAGCAGCTACTGCTTTCTCCCAGTGTTGATGTCTGAATTCAACATTTGATAATGGTGCTTTCTGACTTGTCATTTATTTCATTTTAGCTGTCGGTCACCCCAGTTGAAGACCGAGGTCAGCACCTTCTGGAAGCTTTAAACAGCTATAAGAGCAGGTGAGACATTTTCCTTTCTTCTGTGGTCAAAGTTTCCTTCTGGGTCTGGTTGAAAGCATCCAATAATTATTTTTCTATAGGAGTTTCAGCCACTGTGTTAGGGTGTTTAGCAGATAGCCTGGCTCGCCAAGACTACTGTTTGTTTTTTGTTAGAATATTGGCGACAAGTGCAGATCTTTTTGGACATTTTATTTTTGATTTAACCAAATTGACCATGCGTGTGCTACCCTCCCTCAACAGTTGTTCTGAATAAAAATTCACTTTGAAGTGCTTTGTGCCCCTACATTATATAATCTGCTCATCCGGTTATATCGCCCCCATTTTGAGCCTCCTCTACCGAATTATCTCTTCTCTTCAGGTTTCTTTGTGGCAAAGAGATAAAAAGAAAAAAGTGCATCTTCCGACTGAGAATCCGAGTTCCTCCCAGTCCCCCCGGCAAACTCCTGCCAGACAAACTGCTGGGGCAGACGGAGAACAGGTCTGGTGGAGACATAAAGAAGAGGGGACGAAGCAAATATTCTCACAAAAATAGGTAACATTACGTCCCTGACCAATTATTAACCATACATATTCAGGCTCAGATTTACATTTTTTTTTTACCTTCTAAGCCAGTTTTTCTGTGTCCTCCCTCCCCCCACCTCCCATATAATGTGTGTATATAAAAGAATAAATGTATTTTGCCAGCAATTAAAACAGACACAAATATTTCAGGCTGGCTGCATAGAAAATGTGATAACATGGGGTCTGCCGCCACCCTGGAAATTCTTTTGCCCTAAGTGGCTTTTCCAGAAATCCAGGGCTGCTGGCGTGAAAAAAAAAGACAATTGCCACTGATTTCTATTATGACGCAATTGTACTAATTCAGAGTATATACAGCACAGACATCGTCCTGTCAACAGAAGTTCAACGTAGCCGTGGATACAGATATACCAACACTACATTTTGTGTATATATGTATGTTTGTTTTTAGCTCAATAAAGTTTGGCTATTCTGTATTTAAAGCCATAGAGCTAGATTTATGTTAAGCAGAAAGTATCGTTTTATTGCATATTTTACAGAGCAGACTGGAATTATATATTGTACTTTTATCTATTTTTATATTTAAATGCCCACCAAACCTATATGCAAGTTGCATGATGCAAAAGATCCACTATTAATATTCCCAGATATACCTATATAAGGAATTAAGCAGAACTTTAGGCAAAACCTTTGATCACAGAGAGAGTATTTGTCCTGGTTACTTCACTCTTGCCGGCAACAACTCAGCGACACAACTACAGAACACAATCATAACCGCAGATGTTGCAGATTTATATTTTAGATGTTGTATAATTCAGCTAATGAATCTCTTATTTTACACAAGCATTGAGTGCACCGTCTTTGTTGCAGCCTACTTCCTCGTGATTGTCCGCGACAAACGAGTAGAGGAATCCGCAGGAAACAGTCCAGGTTCCTTCTGGAGGACGCGATTCCAAGTGTGAGCGACTATTTATTATTTTCTAGTATGGGATAAATTATATAGTTCTAGAATTCAGTCCGAATCTGTTCCCAGCACGATGGGGGGGGCTAATATATCTGGTGGGAGTAAGGAGTTCCGTTGTCATGGAAACGGCTTCCCTGGCCTATAGCAGTATTATATCCGTTCTCCTGATGACTCCCACTCATTTAGACAACATCGTAATGCAAGTGTTCAATTTTATAAAAGGCTTCTAGACATTAAAAAAATAAATGGTTATCGGTCAGAATTTGGTATTTGCTCCTCTTTACGAATGAAACATTTACAGTATGTATACATGACTCTTATCGGTGATGATAAATTTCCCAGACTCTGTAGAGCCGGGAACTGCAAGGTTTGGGGCTATAACTGCTGGTTCGTTCCTGCATCCGTAATGCAACAGCAGCCGGCATGACCTATAGAGCAGAAAATGTGATTTATTCACCGATCACAGTATCCCGTTCCATCTCTATGACTGTATAATGGGATGCTGGAAGTGCCACGCGTTTCTCACTCTCCGATTTACGTTGCAGAGCGATTTTACGTCGGCGTGGAGCACAAACCACCACCTGGCGAGTATCTTTGATTTTACCCTGGATGAGATACAAAGTCTGAAAAGGTATAAAAAAAAAAAGTATCGTACAGATGTTATTTATGGATGTTTCTATATGATACGGCACTTCTGTCATTTATATGGATATTAGATATTGTGAACCATACACAAATATACAGATATATATTAGCAGTCTATATAAAGGCACAAGTGGTCTTATACGGAAATCAGAGGTGACTTTTAGTATCTAATAATATACAGTAGATGCATTACTCCTTTTATAATACACAAGTTCCACTAATGAAGTGATGATGTCAGAACTCACTTATTATACAGATATTATTTAGAGGAAGTTTATAGAGCTATTAAGATCACATATTGGAAGTTTTGTATCTAATTGGTGGAGGGTTACTTAAGAATGTACATTGTAAGTGTAACTTGCAATACGTTTGTTACTGCTTTGTAATAGTTATATTTCTTTTAGTGCAAGTTCTGGACAGAATTTCACCTCTGACCTGGATTCGAATGACGCGGCCAGTACGTCCGGCTCCGCCTCCACTAGTCTGTCGTACGAGTTGCGGTAAGCATGCGGCACTGAGCGGAATTCAGCGTTCATCTTGATCTTGGACCCATTATGCTGCCATATTCAGCCAGCTCCTTGTCAGGCAGAATTGCGGCACGTACGGTCACCATTAGGGGGTATGTGTTTTATTCCATCCAGGCCGGGTTGCGACCCCTGCACTATAAGCGCGTAACGGCTGAGGATAAATCGTATCGTTCCTGCAACAGTTTGTGCGCTGGGGGGGGCAGCGTTCGTCGGAATTTTATTTTTTTCCGAAAATTGCTTTCCACACAATTAGACGGACCGGGCCCATTATTTAGAAATGGCAGCGTAAAATATGAGCAATATATTTTATGGGTTGAATAATGCATAAAACATCAGCGGAAAGATCACTTTTACTTGTGATAACATGTTTTTACTACTGTGGTGTCCGTACAGACGTCTGTTTAATGCGCACTTGTGTGTTGGCGACATGTGCGATTTAAACCACCGTTTATTTTACGTTGCCTATGATAAATTGAAAAATCTGTAATAAAACATATATTTTTTTGCTGCTTACAGAGGGAACGTAGGAAGCAGGAAGAGAAAGGCGACCTCAAAAATGTACACGTCCTTCGACTCGAAGCGACGGGCGCTGGATCACTCGGACAGACAGAGCGGCTGCATTGCTGAATCCATGGAGTACACCAGAGCCTCCGACTTAACAGACAACGGCATAGACTGCCACACCATAACCCTAACCGAAAGCATCAGCGAGGACGACCGGTCCCTGCCGCACCTCAAGACCTCCATCACCAATTACTTCGGAGCTGCGGGGAGGATGGCATGTGGAGAGAAGTACCAAGTGCTGGCGCGCAGAATCACCCCGGAGGGCAAAGTTCAGTACCTGGTGGAGTGGGACGGGACCACTCCGTATTGACCCCGATAAATAACTAGAGATATATATTGTGTATGTTAGTAAATAACCAAAGGAAGGTTCTCAGAGGGCGTGTAACGTCCCCCGCTGAGGACCCTGGGGAGGTTGTATTGTAGGTAATGAGAGGCTCGGCGAGTTGCGTTGGGGGCTTCTCATTAACTATTGCTGCAAATATGAAGAAAGCACTTAAACAGGGTACAAATACCGATTGGCCTTTTTCGGAATTTAATACTGACGTATTTTTAGTGACATTTTGTTTTTAATACACTCAAACAGTGAACTGAGCAGACTTTAGAACCAAAGACCTCACTCCACCTCTTGTAAATTCCTCCCTGGGTGCAAGACGCGTTTCACAGGAGAGGTTGATAAGCAATATGGAAAAGTGGCAGGAAACCAAGACAGGATTAATTGACTAGTGAACGTAAAATTGAAATGATTTTTATTTACATCCTGCCACGTGGCTGGATAGAGCCGCAGATGGAGCTGGCAGCTTTCATTGTTGGCGACCCAGAAGTGAGTGGACAATGAAGACTGGCAACTGTGAGTGGACCCTGCACATTTTCAGAAGGGGGTATGTAAATAAATATCATTTTAATTTAGGTTCACTTGTCCTTTAAGGTAAGACCCATTCCATCAAGTGGCGCACGCACAACGGCACTTAATAGGTTCTGCCCGACCATAAGCGTTAGCCCAGCTCAGCGCGTTTCCATGCTGAAGACGTTGCTTAAACTTAGTGCAAGTTCCAGTACTGTTGCGTTCCGAATACCAAACACCCCTTTAGAAGGGAAATCCTCCGTTTACAGTGGGTCAGTCGCCATAATTAGAGATATAATAGTTTTAAGAAATGATACGTTGTTCTAGCTGCTTGTTCTGGGTATTTCGTTTTATAATACTCCCTCCTACTCTTGGATGACACCTTCCCCAATGCCACTTGGCGGTTTATGCAAATGAGAGAGAGAAAAATTATTTTAACAGTTTAAAAAGAAACTTAACGGTGGACTGAACCTAAACTACATTTTTATTATTTGAGGCTCACTCTACAAGAGCTGAGGGCCTTATCTTTACTGCTTATCAGGGATTCTAAAGACTGGAATTAGGTGCCTCATTGTCGGTAGCATTTTAACAAGACAATAACACTGAAATAATAAAAAGGATTAGAGAGCGTTTAGGGACAGGCTGTATAATGTATCACTTCACATGCTGAGCAGAAAACCGTTTTGCAGCGATGAGTCCCAACAGGGGAGGAAACAGTCTGGCTGTAGGTGTGAATTCTGTCACCTGTCATGCTCTGATTCCCAAAGGGTACGACGTTAATTGAAAGGAATCGTGTTTCCTAGAAGTCCGTTCTGTGGAGTTTGTTTGGTGGAACGTAGGGATAACGTAGGGACCATTTATGAAAACTGTTTTATTGGTAACTGAAGAAAATGAAGCAACAACCCCATCAGACGTTGGCGTTCGTTCTTGAACCTGTACTAGAAAAAAAGTGCAGCTAGAATCTGATTGGCTGTTAAGACCGACGCCTTGTTCTACACGGTTTTCTTTAGAACAGTTTTCATCCACAACCTCCTTTAGAAATCACTGATGATCTAATGCTAAAGAAGCAACTAACAGATGATAATTAGAGATAAAGAGTTATATAATAACGCATTGCAACCCACGGTAGCCATTGATTATACATGTTTGCAATCATCTACAGCACTCTGGCGCAGCACAAAAATGTGCGTCTCTTTCTGCGCTCTTACGCCCCCATTTTTTGTCTTTTCCCTACCACATTACGATGGAATGTGAGCTCTCTGAGAGCCAATACCCGCGCACCACTTGTTCAGCCAAGGTGCCAGTTCTGTAGGTCTGTGCCCCCACTGTAGCACAACTTTAATGAACGCCATTGATTGTCCCGCATCGGGGATTTCACTTTTAACGACCTTGCCCACTGCTGCACAAGAGCACTTCAGTGTGTAACCGCTTCCTATTGCCATTCCAGCTTTATACCTGCCCTGGACTAGGTTATATATGAGGCCTTATACCCCAGTCGTCATTCAGTGTTATGGGAAACTTCTGGCTGTTTTTTCTGCACTGAACCAAATGCACAATTGTCTGACTAGAAACACCTACAGCTGTCCCACCCACCATGCAGTCTCCTCTGCAAAAATAATTCTTATATGAGGTTAGATCGACCTGTAGCCAATCGGACATTAAAGCAGGGTTAGACCGATCTGCAGCTAATTGGACATTAAAACATCCACTAGTTTAGATCGATCTGTAGCCAATCAGACATTAGTTAGATCGACCGGCAGTCAATCAGAATAATAGAACACTCGATACACAGAATTTGAATGTTTCTTTCACATAACCTTCCTGTACCAGTTTGAAAGGTTCTCTCGCTACTATGTACTATTGGAGGACCCCGCTCCTTCTACTACTTACATTCCAGTCTGTTGCTTGTTCTAACCCTGTCTGTGTCACACAGACATTCAAGAGCTGGCTCTTACCCAATGCACCTTAAAAAGCCACCTACAATAATATCCGCAACAGAACTAGATGTTAAATCCTCTTCCGTAGGAAACCAGCGTCATCCATCCAACACAGTCATTTGGTTCTGTGCAGAATCCCATCAACAAATGGTGGTAAATAATTAATTGGGGTTTTTATTTTTTCATTTGAAGCTGTGTCCTTTTTTTTTTGACCTAATGCCGTTTTCTATTTTATTTTGGTCTCTCCAGATAGAGCGATGGCGGACATCGTAGATTATTTCAGGGCCCTCACGCATTGCCCATAGTCATGTAGTATGTCCGCGGTGTGACTTTATAGTATATTTACAAAGCAGGGAAGGGTAGGGGGGTTTTATGAGGGTCTGGGCTGAGTACACAGTTTGCTGGTTTAATTAGAAATCGCCAGATGGGCATAACTGACAGGACAGAGGGTTTGGGGGTATTTGGGTGTGAAAAAAAAAGGGGCCGCTGAGAGGTATGAGCTATAAAAACCACAGGTAACTTTATTGCTGCTCAGTTAATCCACTGTTCTACCTGTAGGTGGCGCCGTTTTCCTCTTCCTGTTGCAGACACCGAGGTCTAAGCAGGATTTTAGCTGTGGACACTTTTTTTTACAATTCTTATATTTTTAAAAGGAATGAAATAACTCCTTATCTATGTGATCTAGATGCGAACTCACTCCTTAAAGCACTTATTTTTTTTTAACCTGGGGCTCTCTCGTCATGAGGACACCTCACGTGTTTGCTGACATAGTATATATATGAGCTGCTTATTATCAAATATATACTGCTTTTTATAGGTTTGCCGGAAATGGTTCATGTAAAATTGAATGTACTTTAATAATGTAAAGCTAATGTAAGTATATAACTGACATAAAATGTTTCTAACTATATTTCGTTGCCAGAAATGCCTTTTACAAACGACAGCAGGTGCCTTGGGTAGAGCGTTGGGCAATTCATTTGGATGCATTGTTACTGTATGGACTAATGAGCGCCACCATTTTGTTGTAGACCACTGTCTCTCGTGTGGGGATGGAGGAGATTCGAGGGGGGGGGCCTGCTTCATAAATAAAATCTTACGTTAACTCCAGGCCCTGAGCTTGGTATAAAGATGATTAGGAAGGTTTATAAATTTTATGTGCATTCATTTTATATTATTTAGGTGTTACATATAAATTGTGCCTAAACTGATACTAAAAACAAATATATGTGATAATCAAGACTGCACAGCGGTATTTGAGTATCTTCTTTTGCGAGGAGTTGGTTGACGGTAAAAGTCATATATATAACGGTATTAAATGGTCATACATACATTTGCCAGAATATTAAGGAGATTGAAACCCAAAAGGAGGTAAAAATCCTTTAACAGACACGTGAGCGGAATTCCTTCAATTCTGGAAACTGAATGGAGAACACACGTCTACACTTGCATAGCAAAAAAAAATATCCAAAAAGTAGACCCAAAGAATGGAACAGACTAGACGCACTCTATAAATTCTATGTTACTCGGGTTGTTTCTGTGTTTAAAGCACAGGGTGCCTTTGCCAGATTGGGGGGTACCTTTTCCAGATTGGGGGGGTACTTGGGCTGCCAGGACAACAATCTGAAGAACATTCACGTATAAAGGAGATAATCGGATGAGTTACAAATAATTGTCATCCACTTTCTGGAAGTTTGGGGGACAGTCCCTTTAAGAATGGAAATGTTTATATACTCTGTAGATTTATCAATGTTCCAAAGTGTTCTTCTTAAGGAACTTTCCCACCCCGGAAGAGTAACTTAGAGTGGAGAAATAACTCTTTTATAGAATGCTATTAAAAATGGTCAACCCCACCATAAATGGGATAGTGTCCCCTCGATCAGACTGCTCCAACATCAGTGTGTCAGGATTTCCCAGGTATGACCACGGAGAGGGGATAAGTGGTTATAATGAGTTTATTAACAAATACAGATGACAAGGTAACTCACGAGACAGTTCAATGTGCAGATGATAAACAACAGGAAACTGCAATAGTAGATTTCAACAGGCAGCGTGGAACTATAAGTCCCAGGTATAATGGTTGAAGATGCAGGAGTCCAGTAGCAGGTAACAGCAGTAGAGAATTCAATGAAGTAATTTGCAGGAGTCCAGATAGCTGACAACAGCAGTAGTGAATTCAATGGAGAAACATGCAGGAGTCCAGCTAGCAGGCAGAAGCTGAGCACAGGGAATCCTCATAGGAATGACCTGATGATCTGGCCCAGACTGTATGAAGCAGGCAGGTTTATATAGGCCTCATGCAGGTGACACAACTCTCAGTAATCAAGAAAAATGATCAAGGTAGCACAGTGGCCCCTTTGGTGGGCAGTGGTACTACAAGTAGAATACATAATGAATCCAATAAAGTCACTGCAGACAGCAGCTGCAGAGTGCAAGTCGTGACACAGTGACCTGAGAACATCGGAGTCCTATAGAGCACAGAGAGGCAGTGATGGTGTCACTGACTACAGTCACACTCTTGTAACGGGTTCATGTTATACAATAAGAGGGAGCTGTAATAAATATGGGACGCTGGGTCTGGGTGTAGCTGGGAGCCAACAAGGACGTTCCAAGGTGACCTGACAGATGCTCAAGATTTGGATGAGTTTTATTGTATTTCCTGCACATGACAACTGTCCCAGAGAATGGGCCTCCTTTAGAGGTGCTGCTGTGCAGGTCATCTTCTCTAGGGGGCGCTGTCCTCATACTGTCAGTGCTTCATTAACCCCTTGAGGACTGGACAAATTTAACTCTTTAAAGATCATGTAAACCCAATTACAGTCATTAATATACATGAAAGTCTGCACATTACTAACCTAAATAATACATCTGAAAAAAAAAATAAGGTTTATAATTGACGTAATCTGTCCAGCATGTTACTTGTGGTGTCCTTTAGGCCAGACGTGCACAATCTGTTATTGGTGGCCCCTGATTTTCAGATATGTAACACATTCTATAAGGCTCTGTCTCTTTTGGGGTCCCAGAGTTATGACATACACTTGGGGTCAGCACTGACCTAACCATGCTCCTGTGAGTGTGAGTGTGAGTAAGACCTGCGTACAGGTTTGTAAGCAGAGGATAGTACTTATCTTGCCAGAGATCTTGGGCCTGATTCATTAAGGATCTTAACTTAAGAAACTTCTTATTTCAGTCTCCTGGACAAAACCATGTTACAATGCAAGGGGTGCAAATTAGTATTCTGTTTTGCACGTAAGTTAAATACTGACTGTTCTTTCATGTATGTACAAAACAAAATACTAATTTGCACCCCTTGCATTGTAACATGGTTTTGTCCAGGAGACTGAAATAAGAAGTTTCTCAAGTTAAGATCCTTAATGAATCAGGCCCCTTGTGATTGGCTTGCAAGTCTCCTAGGTAACAAACTACAGATTGGTGGATACATACACAGGGGCATTGTCAATGATGTTATAAGAAGTATAAGTGACTTGCTCTTTAGCTCCTATGTCACAATCACGTGTATACTGGTCATTTGCTGTTTATGGGGTGGAAAATCAGGATAGAGCAATCTGTTTTACCTTCATGTATAATATAAAAAAACCTATAATTTTTCGGGTTTAGTTTTCCAGATCACCAGTTCTGTATGGTCTGAGTCTCCTGGTAAGCACTGTATGACCCCATCCTCTATACAAGTTTTATGCCTACCTGCCAGTGTCTTTAGCTGATCATTCATATATTGTAAACATTAGTTCCTGTCTCCATCCCGACCACAAATTACAAAAGTGCCGATTTGGAAAATTTTCTGCTGCCCCCTACGTAACATTCGCTGGGTGGCTTTCGGCAGAGGAATACAATGGTGATTAAGATAATTATATATACATTTTTAACCACGGCTGTGAAGATTCTGCTTCTGAGAATCTATAGTGAGAGTTCATAGCAATGTCTGTTACTAGTGCATGAATAAAACTAAGCAATACTTATTTTCCTGTCATTAAGACTCCTAACTAATCATTGATGGAAGCTCGTCCATGTCTGTTACTCCATCCTGTCATTTCAATTATCTTGAGTTCTTTACTCGCACTTGAGAAGCAATTTGTCCTGGAATGACCAGCGGGCATAGTCACGGTGAGTCTATGGTTTATAAATATCCAACCTTGTAAATGATGTAGGTGGTCGGCCATATGTGGACTGTATATTAGTTATATTATCTGATGTGTACTTAGCCTTAATCGCAGACATTAATAATAGTTTGTGAATCAGGATATGTCTGGGCAAATGTGTGAGCAACTATGTCCCGATTTTATCTTTTTTTTGTCCCTGAATTTGGGAAGAATGAATCTAACAATGATTGATAATATTTATCTTTTGTGGAAGATATTACATTTCTACAAACGTTCATTGTGCTTTGATTAAATGAGAGTCACGCGGGTTATCTCCTTAGGCAGCCGAGGGGTTAATTGCTCCCTTATTTGGTGTTAATTGCAAAAGTGTTTCCCATGAGATATGATTTTATGCTCCCCTAAGGACTGTGGCCCTCCCCCCTTTAGTTTCCGAGCCGCGATTATCTTGTCTACCTTGTATGTCCCTATTTTGTGGATGTCCCTCTTTCCCCACTACCCAGGGCCACGGAGCACTGTTGTCCCGTATAAATCAATGACCATATTAATAATAATATTGATCAGGCAGCATGACCGTTGTCTCCCAGTAGGAAAATCCAGCAACACAGTTACAAGTGTAATTTATTGTGTTACAGGTATAAGGCACATGTGGGGTTAATATGAAATACATTTACTGATCCAGTGTAAGAATATTTCACGATTCTGTTCACTTCTCTCCCCTCTTCTTTGCTTTATCCATTCTTATGCTGTTTATCCCGCTTCTACATACACAAAATATATCCTCTTCATCGATGCTGGACATATATTCCATATACTGTTGTCCAGATAACATTCAATCCACCGTGACCTGGAGAAAATGGGGGTCACTCCACCTTTTGCAGGAAAACACTGTCCAGTAGGCTTCATCATGAAGAGCTGCCACACAATATATCCTCTTCATCCATGCTAGACATATATTCCATATATTGTCATCCAGATAACGTTCAATCCACCTTGACCTGGAGGAAATGGGGGTCACTCCCCTTTTCCAGGAAAACACAGTCCAACAGGCTTCATCATGAAGAGCGCTCCCTGGTGATATTAACGACCAGGAACTCGGAGGCAACAAATTCCCCAGTAGATAAATTCAGACTTTTACAAAGTGTTTCTACAATAAGTAAAAAATGGCATCTACTTAAAACTGCATTATTGATATTCTAACAGTCTCGAGTGCTCCAAATTTCTGCTGCAATAGAACGTTGAGAGGGTCTCCAACCCCAAACCACGTTCATTTCTCTAACAAAACTTCTTCGATCCACTTGAAATAATCTGGGTTTCCCTGATCAATAGGAACGGTTACAAAATCTGGTGTCTCGAATGGATGAACCAACCTGTAAATAGAGGAAATTATGACCGGTCTATTTTGTGTGAATTAAGGGAACATTACATACAAACAACTGGGACCTTGAAAGAATGAGCGGCCACAGTTTCTACTAGAAAAAAAGCCTTAGGGCTAGATTTACTAAGCTGCGGGTTTGAAAAAGTGGGGATGTTGCCTATAGCAACCAATCAGAATCTAGCTTTCATTTATTTAGTACCTTCTATAAAATGATAGCTAGAATCTGATTGGTTGCTATAGCAACATCCCCACTTTTTCAAACCCGCAGCTTAGTAAATCTAGCCCTTAATCTTTTTAAAAGTAGACAGACGTAGCAGCCAACTTATCTTAAGCAACAAGAAGACTAAAATATCAGTGTGTTTATGTAAAACATTAATAATATGCAAATATATAAATGTAAAAGATTCAGGAACTTGTAAAGAAGATATCTGAAATATGCGTTTGGCCGTGGTGGAAGGACTTTTCCTATGCTCAGAAGACTTTCTGCCTGTTAGTCTATTGAAGGCCACTAAGGACGTTTGTACAGGGATGTGGTCATACCCTGTGGATAATGTTCACTCCAGACACAGACCAGGATCACTAATCTCTAGTGATGATAGTGGATGGTGGGGTCTAAGGGTGGGAAATTGAGAATCGGAGGAGCAGTGAGAGGATGAATGATGAGATAATATGTAAATACCGAACATATCCTGATAATTCATAAATCTTCGCTGTCATTGTTTTCACTACCTGTAAGAAAATAAAATCAAGATGTACGTCATAGGACGGGAAAATAATAAGACAATAAAATAAATAAAACATATTTGGGAGAATGAACTACAAATAAATCAGAACAATATTTAATGTTATCTTAAAGGGAAACTTAGTTTGGAAAATAGTTTCGATCAGCATTGGGCATGTGGATGAGCTCAGCTCTCGTGGGCTTCGAGTATAAGAAACTAAGGGCCTGATTCATTAAGGCGCGCAAAATGAACGTAAATTGCTTATTTTTTAAAAATGCATACGTACGTCCCTATTCAACTACAAGCGGATGTGAAGATACGTGTGATGAATACGGGTCTAGGTACGCTCTGGTCTAACAGACAATGCACTGCAAGATACGTCCAATATAAATGTGGAATATAAAGTCCTATAGTCTATATAGTCTTTAATAATAAAACATTTAAAAGATATATTTTTTTGCACCCCACCCCCCATAAAATAAATTTATAAGGATGTTATTAATGTGTCTTGTACATAAAATGCTTTTTTACAGTTGCTCCTGATTACAAACACATGTTCTAGCTGCATACACAGCCGTCATCACTAGTAATCGGCACTTACACCTGACCTGTAGCTTGTTCAAGTGATATGACTGAAAAGCCCGTACCTGAGAGATGCCCAAAGCTTGAATCAGATGCAGCTTGGCACGCCCCTACTGTACGTTGACTACATGCATTCGCCCAGTCCACTCCATGTTCCACCCATGAAATTGTAGCCTGTTGGAAGTGTCCTTTGTGCTCGAAGATGAATTGGACGTTGCTGCGCTCGCCGGCGTATAGTCCGGTTCTGTTCATGCGCAGGGCGATTTTTACGCAAAATACTCCAGGTATCGGCATTTACGTTCCTTAATGAATCAGGCCATAAGTGAGGAGGCAGAATGTTACTTTGTAGCAAGAAACGAAGTTCTATATAACTTGGTTCTAAGCAGGGGTAGGGGGGCATCTGTCCCCTGGGCCGGTCCTTAGTGCACTACCTTGGGGTAGGTCACTGGGCCACCTGCATTTTTTCCCATTAAAATAGGCTACTGAGTCAAGTCTTGCCCCCCGGGCTAAAATTTTACAGCCCTCTCTTGGTTCTAAGAAAAGGGAGGGGGCTAATGTGTATCAAACACATCCGTGTAGTCGATGCCCCTCCACCATGAGATTCCTATTCAAATGTATGTAAAGATCACATGGGGGGGGTGTCAACAACACCATCGCCTCTAGAAACAGACCACCAGTAGCGGAAGAGAGGAGGGTAGCAGCAGCGGCACTGTACTTTGGGAGCTTCCAGGGCGACCCGCTGGCTTGGAGGAACGCAGACCCCCAGGTAAGTAGTTGTCAGTGTTTTATAGTAACAGGGAATTTACCTGAGACTAGTTATTGGTGGAGTTCTGAAACCGGCTGTGGTTAGGTACGCCAGGGGCTCAAGGTGTATCCGGCGCAGCACTGTTACTATATTCAGCAAGGCTATAGAATGCACGAAAGGGGCGTGGCTAGTGGATGGGGCGGAGCATAGGCTGCGGTAGATTGCCCAAGGCATGATTCCCACTGAGACGGACGTGCTGGTGAATCTTGACGCTATTAGTGGCGGTAATCCTTTCATGTACAGGAAGCCATTAATAGCCCTATCTCCAGGGAAGCTGATCTTTCACCCACAATAGGGCTTTCTCCCTTTGATAAATCAGCACCTATGTGAGCTATAGATAATATATATATATTATATAATATGTATAGTGATAATGCCGCCATCTATCACTCATTGAACAGTGACGACCTATTGAGACGGAGCGAGAAATGATTCAGGGATAACAACTAATGCTCCATAAAATAGGGATATTTACTCAATAATAAAACAGTAAAAACGCAGAGATGTTATAGAACAGGGACCATAATCTTTGTCTTACTGATCGTGTGTTTCCTATTAAGAATTGTTTGTTTCTTGATAACATATAACGCAATACCTATATAATATAGTGACATAAATTTACATATGCATATGTACTAGTAGATATGGAATATCTATAATAACCCTTATTATGTCTATGTATATAAATGTATATTTTTCAGAGTTTGGATTATATCTGATTTAGTTCCCTTTGAAAATGTTTTTTTTGTTTTGTTTTGTTTTTTTAAAAAGTGCTAAAACGTGATCCTGAATTAATTTTTTATAAGCCGTTCAGCTCTCTCCCAGTCAGGTGACAGAACAATTCTCTGCCAGAATTAATTACATTCCAAGGGCATTTTATCCTTGTAAGATTAGTGTCGGATAGAAACAGAAAAGAACAAACAACACCTTTTATGTTGTGTCTTTAAAATTCAGTTATCCCTAAATGTTCAGAAATTAACTATGAAGTTAAAATACATTGTTCACGGTTACCCTGACATATCTGTTGTATAGTATTAGCTGCCCCCCTCCATTACAGACAGCTGAAGCTCCAACATTTTAAGGACAGAGTCTTGATGGGAACCGATGCAGCTTAAAAAGCAGAGAAAACAGTCATGTGAGCTTCTGTGACATCACTGGCCCCACCCCTGTTTATGAATCCACCAATCCATGCAGTGTTATTTCTACAAAGCAAGTCTGCAAAGCTGTTAGTCGCTCTGTGTCTGCCCAGCTAGAGAAGCTCCTCCCTCAAAACATGGTGGGAGTGACAGAGCCCGTGGACATTTTTACTCATAGTATAAACACCCTCAGCTAATTCATGTATGTTACACAGCTCAGTAATACACCGCCTGTGGCATATATTAATGACATTTAGCGACTTTACTTGCTCTTTAACGTTAAATAAAGCACTTACTAAAAGTACCTCGGAGGATTCTTCTATTTCTCCCTTCCAAATATATCTATAAAATACAAATATATGAGAACAGTAGGTGAGCTAATACCATACAATATATTTATTGTGTAACTTTTCTATATGTCTAAATTGAAAATAACACTAAGAAGAGCGGTCGGTACACAGGAGATTTTGAAGGGTCAGTTAGATGAATCTGACCGGTCATTGTATGGTAATAAACAAAGCTTCGGGGTAATGTGCGCTGTTCCTCTCTATGTCAGGAAGGTTTCTCTCACATGGTACCAGCACTGTACACTGCAGCAGATGGTTTCAGCTGTTCCGTATATAAAAATACAGGTTCGGAGCAGAACAATTCCCTTTGTATGGGCTTTTCTATCAAGAGCGGTTTTATAAATAGTGCTATTAACTTTTATAGGACGATTCTGCAGCTTAAACCACAACTTAGAATAGACGCGTTAGCATGAAAGACCACTTGCTGTATCCTTTGGTTGGTAGGTTGGCCTCCTATAGAGAACATATTAACTCGTGGGTGGCTTGAGCACCCCAAAACTTGTGCTGCCGCTAGCCGTAGCAGTGCCTGCATTTGTCAGTGATATGGGGGAGGGGAGAGGGTAACGTGAGCACCCTTAAATAGTTTAAAAAGTTGTCTCTAGTGCATCATTCGATGTGTGAGCTGTTAGATGGATCATTTTTGTTGTTGGACTTGAAAATACTCAAAAGATCCAGTTAGCTACCAAAACATAGTCCAACATACGTCATCCTGTAGTGAGGACAGCTGTCAGGACATTTCATGGTTAATAACAGGTCACTTGACTTGTTAGGCAGTGGAAAAGTAGATATCAAGGGGAAGAAGCCTCTGATATATATCAAGAGACCCAATAAAGTCCAGCTAGCATTTGTACACACAGGAGGAATGCACAGCACAGTTCCATAGTAATTCTCCGCTAATAGAACTGTACAAGTGTATGCTAGGCCTTTCACCATGGTGTAAATTTATATATATGTTGTGTTACTATTACTCAGATTGATCATTTTTAACCCTTATAGATTCTGTGTTATTCTGTGCAGGTACCGCCCATGAAAATCCCTCTTCGTCTTAATTTATACAATAATCTCGCTCTGCAAAATAAAATATTTCTTTCTGCACTGCTCCGCTGAATATGGCGCACCGGCAGTGCCTACTCTTTCCCTTTGCCTGTACAAACTACGCCTCCTCCGCAATTGCGGCTACTTTACAGCGCAAACCTATGTTCCCCAGCAAAAATCTAGTCGTTCACACCGCACAGCTGTTGTTGGTGACCTCACACAACTCCAGCAACAAATACAACAGGACAATCATCTCGTCCGGCCTTATGCAGTTGTTCGTCTGATAATTTAATGATTATACATTATCTGTCATCTGGAATAAAAGGGATCCTGCTCAGAGCAGTCTGCACCATGATAATAGTATTTCGACTTTTTAATGACTACGTTAATATCGTACTTACAGTGATGAGCTTTTTGGCATAATATTCACGCTGGCGGCCAATTTTTTCTCCAAAATGCCCCTGAGGAAACCAGAGTTTGTATTAGATGTGTTGTTTACCGATGGCTTCATGATTCACACATTGCTCCATTATACAGACATGCACCTGCTCTGTGGTTAACGGACATGACATATTAGTGACTTAACAATCGTCTATCTCAATTTGGGCCCCGTCGTTTCTCCAAACCATGTATTGTACAGAAACTGTGCTATAGCTTTAAATCCTGCAATACAGTAGAGGCAGTCATTGTGTTGGTTTATCAGCCTAGCAGTGGCTGAGCTACCGGCTGGGGCCTTGCATCAGGGCCCATGGAGATAATGGGGCCCGGTCAGGGGGTTCGTTCCTCCCCCCTTCCCCCCCCCCCAGCTCGCTAGTTCCGCCTCTGCAGACTATAAATGTGACGTCACGCCCCCCCAGTTGCCCCTTGGTCATTTTACACTGTTCATAATCAGCATTTATATAATACGCTCATCTGGACAATAAACACATTGCGTTTTTTAATAAACAAATAAATTTATGACCCCAACAGCCATGAAGATCGTATGCACCTGGCAATGTCTTTCGCTAATTGTTCATTGGGGCAATTGATGAAAGCCAAAGAATGAGTCCCAGGGAGGTAACTTCCAGTGACCGCGGTGTGAATCTGCCCAATAATGCTCCTTAGTACGGGGTACATCAAGCACGACCCAATCATTACCTGAAAAATAAGCGGCCCACGCACAGATTATGTATTCAGCAGAGTTTACATTGAATGATGCATTTGGTAGTTGGCTATTTCTGTAGAGTCAGTATATGGTCAGTATAATACAAGTAACACTCAGGTATCAGTAATGTGAGAGGCAGTTGGGGCTTTTGTAATCTTAGTACAATATTTAAACAAACAAATAGCCAGGGGAGACCTGCTGAGAAATCGCCAAGATTTATATAAGTACAGACTGTATGCAGACTTAGACGTAACTGTCCGTTGTGCCTCTCTATGTTTAGCGAGGTGGAACGTGGGAGGGAACGGGGTGGGCTAGTGTAGCCCATGTACAGGAAGGGCGTTCCACGAACCTTACGTAGTATGTAGGGGTGAAAGTGGAGGCGTATTTGTTGTATCTGCTTCCCTCCTGGTGCAAGATATGTGCTGATGGTGATCCGTGCACAGGCATTAATAAAATAAATACACAAATATATCTAAACAAAGGGTAAAAAATTGTGCCCTCACAAAAAAGTTAATCTATTACTAGTGGTTGTCATAGAGCTGTGGAGTAGTAATGCTAATCACTGTGACACCATGCTACCCACTTTCTATCAGTAGTCCACTTGAGCACATTCTATTTGAGCACATTCTATCCAAGTACATTCTATTTGAGCACATTCTATCCACGTACATTCTAGTTGAGCACATTCAACCTGAGTACATTCTATTTGAGCACATTCTATCCGAGTACATTTTATTTGCGCACATTCTACCCGAGTACATTCTATTTGAGCACATTCTAACCAAGCACATTCTATTTAAGCACATTCTATCCAAGTACATTCTATGTGAGCACATTCTATCCAAGCACATTCTATTTGAGCACATTCTATCCGAGTACATTCTATTTGAGCACATTCTATTTGAGCACATTCTATCCAAGTACATTCTATTTGAGCACATTCTATCCAAGTACATTCTAGTTGAGCACATTCTATCCGAGTACATTCTATTTGAGCACATTCTATCCGAGTACATTCTATTTGCGCACATTCTATCCGAGTACATTCTATTTGACCACATTCTATCCAAGTACATTCTATTTAAGCAGATTCCATCCAAGTACATTCTATGTGAGCGCATTCTATCCAAGCACATTCTATTTGAGCGCATTCTATCCGAGTACATTCTATTTCAGCACATTCTATTTGAGCACATTCTATCCAAATACATTCTATTTGAGCACATTCTATCCGAGAGCATTCTATTTGAGCACATTCTATCCGAGTACATTCTATTTGAGCACATTCTATCCAAGCACATTCTATTTGCATTCTGTCCCAGCAAATAATGTCTGCAATTCATCTGAACACATTCTGTCTGAGCACATTCTATCTGAGTACATTCTATTGTCATTATGTTTGAGCACATTCTATTCTATCTTTGCACATTGTATCCGCATTTTATCTTATCAAAGTTCTAGCCACATTCACTCTGGTGGGAAAGGGGTGGATGGAGGTGAGTTTAGCTTGGTGTGCCAACATACTCATTAGCTATCTCACCATGAGAACAATGCCCTCTTACTATATACCACCCTCTCCAGCTTCTGGCAAATCCCCTCCCTCATTAATGTCTACAGACCAGCCCATCTTCCCTCCTGTATGCAGATAATGCCGTTGTGATTTCTGTAGTATTCCTATATTCCACATTAGTGGTAGCCTGTGGATATTACTTTTTAGATATCTATACTGTATATATTGTAATTTGTTTTATAATCTATAGCTGGTGATATGATAATGCAGCCCATAACAAGGTATGGTCTGTGGCTAAGACCCCTACGAATAGCAACATGCTAAAAGAGAGAAGCCCCAAAACTCAGCACTACATCGAAAACCTTTGTTCAGTTATATTTAACTTTATATAACATTTAAGAAACACGACTGATGAATGTTTTCTGAGTTCCTCCTTATCTGCCATAGGAATGTTCTTTCAAAGTGTTACAACAATTATAATATGCAACAGAAATCAATAATGTGATCTGAATGTAATACTCCCTGTCAGGTTTATATCCAGTAATAATGAGCGACATGAAGACTGCACGGGCAGTAATAACATCTAAGTGCTGGAGCTGCGAGGGTTCCGGCATTCAGAGTGTTGATCCAGGACACCAGATGCCAGCTCTGTCAGTCACCAGAAATTCTCTCCACACTCTTTAACCCTCCAGTGCCAGTTTGTACACGTCTACTGGCAAGCGAGGGCTACAGAGTAAGATATCCTGCCTGGATGGAAATGGAAAATGTATTCTCACATCACAGCAACTCACCAGCAGCACTGGCATCCAGCCTGGGCGAAGCCAACTTTGAGATGGTGCTTGGAAACGTTGACACCAGCTCCCCATGGTCAGGTGCTGGACAATGCCCCTAGTACCCTCATGACGGTGGACGGTGGAGGGAGGCGAGTTCAGCTTGGTGTGCCAGCGCACTCATTAGCTATCTTCCTTGCCATGTGGGTGTTGCCCTCTTTCTCTATACCACCCTCTCCAGCTACATCTCCTCCCTCATTAAGGTCTACAGACCAGCCCATCTTCTCTCCTGTATGCAGATAACGTCGCTGTGAGAGAGCACTGTTCCTAACTTCCACATTACTTGTAGCTTGTAATTCCTTACTCTCCAGCCTGAGATATTAATGCTTTCTCGCACCGATCACTGGTGTAAGGGTTAAGCTGGAGCAGAGTGAAACACAAGGCGGCTCTATATATATCCCGTCATGTCTGGACAGAGAGCAAGTTCTACTACAGAGAAGGTAGTGGGTGCATGAGAGGGTGCGTTCAGAAAATAAAAATACAATTTGTTGTATACTAAATGCCAGTGAGGTTTGCTAGATGTGCTTTTCTTTCAGTGGCTATTATGAATTAAGTAAACTTGTTATGAATGAGTACTGTAAGAAAAATGGTTGTTGCCTGTCTTTTGCATGTATCAGAGAGCATGCCCAAATCTCCTGACTGCGGCCGTTCTCACAGGTAAGTCCATAACTCGTGACTGCGCCTGTTCTCACAGGTAAACCCTTAAATCATGGCTGCGCCCGTTCTCACAGGTAAGCCCATAACTCGTGACTGCGTCCGTTCTCACAGGTAAGCCCATAACGCATGACTGTGCCCGTTCTCACAGGTAAGTCCATAACTCGTGACTGCGTCCGTTCTCACAGGTAAGCCCATAACGCATGACTGTGCCCGTTCTCACAGGTAAGTCCATAACTCATGACTGCGCCCGTTCTCACAGGTAAGTCCAAAAGACATGACTGCGTCCGTTCTCACAGGTAAACCCTTAAATCATGGCTGCGCCCGTTCTCACAGGTAAGTCTATAACTCATGACTGCGTCCGTTCTCACAGGTAAGCCCATAACTCATGACTGTGCCCGTTCTCACAGGTAAGCCCATAACTCATGACTGTGCCCGTTCTCACAGGTAAGTCCATAACTCATGACTGCGCCTGTTCTCACAGGTAAGCCCATAACTCATGACTGTGCCCGTTCTCACAGGTAAGTCCATAACTCATGACTGCGCCCGTTCTCACAGGTAAGCCCATAACTCATGACTGCGCCCGTTCTCACAGGTAAGCCCATAACTCATGACTGCGCCTGTTCTCACAGGTAAGCCCATAACTCATGACTGCGCCCGTTCTCGCAGGTAAGCTCATAACTCATGACTGTGCCCGTTCTCACAGGTAAGCCCATAACTCATGACTGTGCCCGTTCTCACAGGTAAGCCCATAACTCCTGACTGCGCCCATTCTCACAGGTAAGTCCATAACTCATGACTGCGCCTGTTCTCACAGGTAAGCCCATAACTCGTGACTGCGCACGTTCTCACAGGTAAGCCCATAACTCATGACTGCACCTGTTCTCACAGGTAAGCCCATAAATCATGACTGCACCTGTTCTCACAGGTAAGCCCATAACTCGTGACTGTGCCCGTTCTCACAGGTAAGCCCATAAACTCCTGACTGCGCCCATTCTCACAGGTAAGCCCAAATCTCGTGACTGTGCCCGTTCTCACAGGTAAGCCCTTAACTCATGATGACTGTGCCCGTTCTCACAGGTAAGCCCATAACTCCTGACTGCGCCCATTCTCACAGGTAAGCCCATAACTCGTGACTGTGCCCATTCTCATAGGTAAGCCCCTAACTCGTGACTGTGCCCGTTCTCACAGGTGAGCCCATAACTCGTGACTGCGCTCGTTCTCACAGGTAAGCCCATAACTCATGACTGCACCGTTCTCACAGGTAAGCCCATAACTCATGACTGCGCACGTTCTCACAGGTAAGCCCATAACTCCTGACTGCATCCGTTCTCACAGGTAAGCCCATAACTCATGACTGCACCTGTTCTCACAGGTAAGCCCATAACTCGTGACTGTGCCCATTCTCATAGGTAAGCCCCTAACTCATGACTGCGCCCGTTCTCACAGGTGAGCCCATAACTCGTGACTGCGCTCGTTCTCACAGGTAAGCCCATAACTCATAACTGCATCCGTTCTCACAGGTAAGCCCATAACTCCTGACTGCATCCGTTCTCACAGGTAAGCCCATAACTACTGGCTGCATCCGTTCTCACAGGTAAGCCCATAACTCATGACTGCACCTATTCTTACAGGTAAGTCCATAATTCGTGACTGCACCCATTCTCACAGGTAAGTCCATAACTCATGACTGCGCCCATTCTCACAGGTAAGCCCATAACTCATGAATGCATCCGTTCTCACAGGTAAGCCCATAACTCATGAATGCACCCGTTCTCACAGGTAATCCCATAAACTCCTGACTGCGCCCGTTCTCACAGGTAAGCCCTTAACTCATGACTGCGCCCGTTCTCACAGGTAAGCCCATAACTCCTGACTGCGTCCGTTCTCACAGGTAAGCCCATAACTCATGACTGCACCCGTTCTCGCAGGTAAGATCATAACTCCTGACTGCGCCCGTTCTCACAGGTAAGTCCATAACTCATGACTGCGCCTGTTCTCACAGGTAAGCCCATAACTCATGACTGCACCGTTCTCACAGGTAAGCCCATAACTCATGACTGCGCCTGTTCTCACAGGTAAGCCCATAACTCCTGATTGCATCCATTCTCACAGGTAAGCCCATAACTCATGACTGCACCTGTTCTCACAGGTAAGCCCATAACTCGTGACTGTGCCCATTCTCATAGGTAAGCCCCTAACTCGTGACTGCACCCATTCTCACAGGTAAGCCCATAACTCCTGACTGCATCCGTTCTCACAGGTAAGCCCATAACTCATGACTGCACCTGTTCTCACAGGTAAGCCCATAACTCGTGACTGTGCCCATTCTCACAGGTAAGCCCCTAACTCGTGACTGTGCCCGTTCTCACAGGTAAGCCCATAACTCCTGACTGCGCCCATTCTCACAGGTAAGTCCATAACTCATGACTGCGCCTGTTCTCACAGGTAAGCCCATAACTCATGACTGCACCGTTCTCACAGGTAAGCCCATAACTCATGACTGCGCCTGTTCTCACAGGTAAGCCCATAACTCCTGATTGCATCCGTTCTCACAGGTAAGCCCATAACTCATGACTGCACCTGTTCTCACAGGTAAGCCCATAACTCGTGACTGTGCCCATTCTCATAGGTAAGCCCATAACTCATGACTGCACCCGTTCTCACAGGTAAGCCCATAACTCCTGACTGCATCCGTTCTCACAGGTAAGCCCATAACTCATGACTGCACCTGTTCTCACAGGTAAGCCCATAACTCATGACTGTGCCCATTCTCATAGGTAAGCCCCTAACTCGTGACTGTGCCCGTTCTCACAGGTGAGTCCATAGCTCGTGACTGCATCCATTCTCACAGGTAAGCCCATAACTCATGACTGCATCCGTTCTCACAGGTAAGCCCATAACTCATGACTGCACCTGTTCTCACAGGTAAGCACATAACTCGTGACTGTGCCCATTCTCATAGGTAAGCCCCTAACTCGTAACTGTGCCCGTTCTCACAGGTGAGCCCATAACTCGTGACTGCGCTCATTCTCACAGGTAAGCCCATAACTCATGACTGCGCCAGTTCAATAGTTTAATAGCCGCACAACAAGAATGCTTATTGAATGTAAAAGACCTCCCAAAGATTTTCATTCGAAATTCATTAAAATCGAGGAGGAAATGTTCAATTTTCTGTGATTTAAGGTATGGACCACTGCAGCATGAAATCTTGCGTTTAATAAAGTTAGGAAAAATATTGCTGAGTATTTTTTTAACAACCCAAAAATGTATAATAATAAACAAATAAATAAATATATATTTGTCACTTTTCCTTATTCCTAATTTTTCCGCATCTCCAAAAGTTTGTTTCTCATAATGGGGGTAAAATACAAGTTAGAGAATATAATTTTCTCATCATTATCATCATTATTTATAACGATCCACAAAACTCAGCAGAGCCGGACAGTCAGTATAACAAAAAATCATACAAAAAAGCAAATTGTAGAAACAGAATAATGGAGACTATGTGAACATGAGACAGAGGGAAGAGGGGGCCCAGTTCGTGAGAGCTTACAATCAAGAGAGAGAGGGCACTGGACAATAGGAGCTAGCGGGATGGGATGGTAGCTGGTTGGGTTATAACAGGCAATAGTGAAAATGTGGGTTTCGGGAGAGTGCTTTGAAGATTGAAGGTTGTTGGAGAGTTTGGTTTGGTGGGGTAGGCAGGGAAGGGAGCTCCAAATGTGAAGAGCCACATGGTAGATGTGATGGTAGTGGGAGTGAGAGGTGGTAACCGGAGAGGAGGCAAGGACAGGTAACATGCAGAAGGAATAGTATCTTGTAACAAGGTCAGGAATATATGAGGGGAAGTGTTTTTAAAGGTGAAGGTGAGTAGCTTGATTTGGATTCTGGAGGATATGGGGAGCGAGTGTAGCGATTTGCAGAGTGTAGAGGAGAAAGCTGGGTGAGGGAAAGGCCTGATATAAGGAGGTTGCAATAGTCAAGATGAGAGATAGTGAGAGAATGGACAAGGGTTTTTGTAGAGTTCTGAGTGAGAAAGACATATATTTTGGCAAAATTTCCAGGGAAGAGTTGACATGAGAGACTGAATGTTTGGAGTAAAGCTCAGGGTCGAGTCAAGGATGAGCTCTCGGTAACAGTTATATGGGTTTGGGGAAAGTGTTATGTTGTCAACAGTGAGAGAGACTAGAGCGGGGGTAGTGACATCGGGAAGAGGGAAATGATAAGCTCAGTTTTGGAGATGCTGAGATTTAAGTCACATTGGGACGTCCAACTGGAGATGTTGGAGAGGAAGGTGGACACATGGGAGAAAAGAGAAAGAGAGAGGTCAGAGGGGGAGAGGTAGTGTTAGATGTAGTCTGCAAAGAGGTGGTAGTGGAGGCCAAATGAACATATCAGTTCACCAAGAGAATTGTTATGAAGAGAGAAAACCAGAAGGCCAAGAACAGAGCCATGAGGGACCCTGACACATACATGGAGTGGAGGGGAAAATGTGCCAGAAGTAAATATATCGAAGGTGCATTCAGAAAGCTAGGAGGTGAACCAGGAGATCCTGAAGGCCAAGGGACTGAACAGCGTGCCTGAGTAGTAGGTGGTCGACTGTATCGAAAGTGGTGGAGGTCAAGGAGGATGAGAATGGAGACATGACCCTTTTGCTAAGCTGTGAGCAGATTGTTGGTCAGTTAAGTGAGGAAGTCTCAGTGGAGTGTAGAGGGCGGAAGATTACAGTGGGGCAAGCAGGGAGTGAGAGGAAAGAAAGTGGGTTGGACAGTTGTATACAGACTCTCAAGTATTTTGGTAGCAAAGAGGAGGAGAATAATAGTGCTGTAGTTGGACAGGTAGGTTATGAAGATTTTTTTTTGAGGAAAGACTTGCTTAATTTAATAATGAAAGGAAACGAGGGCCAGGTTGAAGAGGTGAGCTAAATGTGGGCAAGCGTTGGGAAGAAGGGAAGTGGTGAGTTGTGAGGAAATGGGGTCAAGAGGGAAGAGGAAGAGAGGAGTGAAAATACCTTGTCCTCAGCAACAGGAAAGAAATAACAGAGGGTGGATATCGGAGTGGAGGAGAAGGTGGGTATTGGGTGATAATTTTACCTTTGAAGTAGCGATGGAGACGTCAAGAGCAGTGAGTTAAGAAGGGGTAGTGGTGAAGAGTAGAGAATTGAGTTGTTGAAGGTGACAAAAAGACAACAGGGATTGTTAGACTGTGTGGATATTAGAGACAATGTGACAATATGATTTGGTTGGAGCCTCCTTGCCAAGGGTTGTGACAAGTTTAGTGTTGTAGAAAGAGACTGTTGTATCAGGACAAGACAGGAAGTAAATAAGAAAAAGAATCGTTACATGTGAGGCTGAGAAAAGGATCGAGACGAGGGTGATAAAGTTTCACTTTGTGCGCAAAGATTTGGCTGCAGGTGAGGCAGAAGGAAAGGAGTGTTGGAGAAGCTGTTGATGGAACAGAGACGTGAGAACACAAGGAGGTTTCCATTGTGATGTGCGGGATATGACGTCAAAAGAGATGACGAGTGAGAGTAGGGAGAGACCCTAAGAAGAGAGAGCTGCAGGGGAAGCAGTGCCAGGGAGGGAGAGATGAGCCTCACTAATGACAAAGAGGCTGGGGGAATGAGAGAAGAATAGGTGACAGGTGGATGTGTGTTTATGGAAATCACGTGGTGGACATATTGGTAGGAGGAGGAAGTGGGTGAGATCATAGGAAGGTGATATCAGAGTTGTTACAACTTGTGAAAGTTTGGGAGAGGTATCAGGGTGCAGAGCATTTAGAAGGTGCAGGCAGGTGACAATAGGGGCAGTGTGTAATGAAGGAAAGGGCTGAGCTGAGATGGGATTGATGTGAGTGAGTTCTCTGTACAGGGCTGCGGAATAAGTGGCGCTATATAAATAAATGGTGATGATGATGATGAGATGTTATGAACAAGGGGTGGTGGATATAAGCAGGAGGATGGTGGATTAATGTGTTGAAGGGGTTGTTAGAGAGAAGGAGACATGTGGTATGAGAGGGAGGAGAGTATAGGGAATGCAGAGGGGTATGTGAATCAGTCAGAAGAGGGCAGTAGAGAGGGGCAGTTGAAGATTGGGAGATTGTGAAGCAGAAGCGACAGAAGGAGTAAGTGGTAATAAATAATATTCACTAGAAAGTGGAAAAGGTGAATTCCAGAAAGTGTGCCCCTGGGAGTGGCAGCTAGAAGTGAGGAGTGATAATGGGGAGGAGGTGAGGTCACAAAGACCGTCAAGAACAATGTTGAAGTCATTAGAGGTAAATCCAGCTAGAAGGTGCAATTTTGCTCCTTGGCAAAAACATGTTGCTACAGGGGTTTAGAGTTGAAAGGGGGCATGTCCTAGCTCAACTTTAAACTGCAGCATATGAGTAACGTGCCCGACTGCCTGCAGAAGCAGCGGCATTCTCACCGCACGCACAAATAAATGGCAATTGTACCCCTGGCACTGCAATGTGGTTTGTTCACTATCACTAAATGTATAACTTAGCTGGATTTGATCCTAACTCTAAGTGACACCCATGGTCTTTAAGCAGTTTTTGGACGCAGGAGTTGTAACCAGTTCTTTAGGCAGATTCAGGAGCTGGAAGCAGCAGAGGCTCACAGGAGAATGCTGTGTTTTCCAGCTTGTGTTTACTCTGTAGAACGAAGCTGAGTCTCTGGCCGGTGAAGTGTGCGGTAGGTAAAATCATACGTCTGTACATCTGCTACTGACCTAATACAGAAAGGCTGCATTCATTCACACAGCTACATTGGACTATTCAGCGCCTGCCACCAAATGTGTCATTTATTTTTACTATATACAGAATCTTTTTCCATGGCCTGATTGGCTACAAATAGGAAGCTGAGATCCCGAATTCCATCAGTCGGGCACAAAGCACATATTAGGGTTACCCGTCTTGTGTTCACAGGGGTGGATGTAATACCCAGGATCCACAGAAACACAGAACCAAACACCATTTGCTTTTAATAACATATTGATTGCTTTGCAGAGGTAACAAGCTGCCTCTCAATGTCAGCTGACAGCGCTAAGTTCGCTAAAAACACTAAGGGCTAGATTTACTAAGCTGCGGGTTTGAAAAAGTGGGGATGTTGCCTATAGCAACCAATCAGATTCTAGCTGTCATTTTGTAGAAGGTACTAAATAAATGAAAGATAGAATCTGATTGGTTGCTATAGGCAACATCCCCACTTTTTCAAACCCGCAGCTTAGTAAATCTAGCCCTAAGTGAGTGACATGGCCACCGAGACATAGGTGGTCTAGTGCAAGAGTCTGTTAAACTCCCAGACATGACTGACATGAGGGGTCTGGTTGGCTCCGCCTCCTGGGAACATAAGCTAGAACTAGGAAGAGGCGGAGGGGGGATTTTGGATTCTGGAGCAGGTCTCCTGGAAGTATTCTGGGTGTGAGATTTAAAGATTAAATCTCCTGGCCCAGACTTGGTAGCAGCAGGGTGGCGAGTGGCCTGACCTGACCTCCTCACCCTGGCAGTGTGCGTGGGCAGAGGGGAAGAACAGCCCCCCATCACTGAACGCAATGTTTAAATGTGTGAAAGTATGCAAGAAATATAATATCTTGATTATATACTGATTCAAAGGGAGAGGAAGATGTATTAGCCCTTGCCAAAAAAACTGCAAAAACTGTATAAAAAGGGCAACAAACCCCATGTACATGTACAAACCTGTATTGCACCTGAGTGTACCATTGCTACCTTATAGTGATATGTAACAGCCCTTTAAACGCCATTCTTCCTAGAAGATTCTCATAGGCAAACCGAGGGGGGGGGGGGGTGGATTCCTAGTGCCTGGAAACCCCCCTCCAAGCCTGGGGCACTGTATAATTGAGGTGGCTGGACCCTGCCCCTGCTTCACATGGCTCTGCTTGAAAAGGGAGAGCTGCGTGCACCTAACAGTAGTCCAAGCAGCATTGCCCATGTATATTATGGGGATAGGAAGAGCTGGAGAGCAGCCAAGTACTGTCTAAAATTATAGCCACGCCCCCATGCATGCTGGTCACGCCCACTGGCGGCGTGGTGTGGAAACCCCCCTCTACAAATCCTGAGTTTGCCTCTGATCCTACACAACGCTTATTACCCACTGTATTCCTGTGCCCTATAGATAACAGCTACCTCTTATCTAAACCAGCCACAGTCACCAGCAAAGAGGTGCTGCAGCAGTTATGAAGAACACCATGAAGCACAGTTAGCAGTGAGACAGGGGTAAAGTATCCGGTCCTATCACAATTTTTAACTTTTTTTTTTTTAAATAATGGAATTACACTTTATCCAGCACTCACACAATTACATTTGCGTTATCCATCAAGACACTTAAAAAGTATACCTGATTATATAATACAGAGCGCTTCAGTGTATTGTGGCTACACAGTGCCCTTGTCACCTACACACAGAGAGTGCAGCTATTTTATGGACCAATACTCCTGCGAATGCAGCCTATTAATTTAGTAAGAGGCAGTGACTTATAATTAATTAAAAAATATATATAAAGTCAGCTCCTTGCAAACCTAATGCTGCAGAACATGAGCAGCAACAGAGCTCCATACAGATGTCTATAATGTAATCTCCACTTACAATGAATATAATGGTCCTTTACTCAGTGACTGTGTCCACTACAAGGTAAGGTATACGGAGACCTGGAGCTTGTCATCCTTATACCAGTCAGTAACAATGTATCAAGTCAAGCAGAGAGAGCTGCGACTCTAAGGATCAACTCTCCGGACTCCTAGCAACCACTCTGCGTCTGGGACATTACTGAGGAGCCAGCGATGAGACCCGGGGTCCCGAAGGATAATGGTCCCCCCAGGAAAAGGCCAAGTGAGGTAAGTAAGGATCATTGGTGGACTGTGTATAATATTCCTAAATGCTGATCCCTAGACGGTACAATAAGGCAGCAAATGGGAATCATGGATCTAGCCATACAGAACTTATTAGTGAATATTGCTTAATGTTGTGTGAATCATTGTTCCTTTTTAAAATCTCTCCACTTTGAGCCACTTGATTATGACCTGCAACTATAAATTTTAAATAATATTGATTAGGAAATTGGGGGTAAACAGAAAAAAAATATAATGAAATATAGGTGACCCAGATTGTGGATTTTCATCCACAGGTAGGATCATTTGCGATAAGGGATTTCAGGATAGGGAAACTATGGGACACAAAAGCCAATATCTTAATTTGCCCAGTCAGTGTAATACCTGTAAGGTACAGTACATAATTATCATAAGGTTCTTCTGTTATTTAACCCTTGAACGATACAATGATTCACAGGCTGTGAGTACTCGCTCTTTGGCTTGGTGTACATTAAGCCTTGTTTAGGGTTTGCCCAGATGTCTGACAGTAAGTATGAGGGTGTATGTGTGTAGTTGTGATAGTAGTATAACATGTTTTGTTTTATTTTATGTAAGGAAAGCCCCACACCAAACTGCAAACCCTAATACCTGGAGACGGCTCCAAATAATATAATTATAATGAAGTATCATTATAATACTGAAAGATGTTGGTTGATTCATGAACAAAGACTGATAGAGATCCAGGGTTCGTCCAGTCACAATCATACATAATATTTCATAACAGATTGACATCTGGGAAATGCCTTCATAGAAATCACATCTGTGTTCTAACAAAAAAAAAAACACCCCCCTCCCAAAAACATACATATTATACAGATCATTTATAAAGGTGGTAAGAATACCAGAATGGGGATGTAACCAAGAATAAAACACAGAGCTGGGAGTAACACTGCTACTTTATAGTCTACAGAGTACTCACAATTAGCATCACCCAAGTGACCTTTGCTACATTGTATCTTTATAAAAGACGTTTCTGATTTTCTTTTTAGAAGGGTTAAATGTACAGTAGTGGAGATTACAGAAGCTGGTTGGAGGTTTTTCGAGGGTGTCTCATTAAGCTCCTGTTCTCACGCACGATGCATGAACATGTCAAGGTGAACTGGTAACATCATACATAATTGATCCATACATTAGTGTCTTGTTAAGTCTGCCCTTTCTGAGCTGCAGGTCTTAGTACCGTGCCCAGGCTGTGTCGGGTTTCTCAGATTAGTTGAGACAACACGTACAATTCAGACTGATTCTTTTCTAGTGTCAATCTAGGACGGTGATAGGCAACAGGCGGCCCCTCCGAGCCTCCAGCTGCGGCCCCCAGCTCCTTCCTGGGTTATTGTCACATTTATCTGTTATAGCGTGTAACACGTGTGTACAATGCTGCTGATATGTGTTGTTTTACCTTATTACTGAGATTAAGGCCCTTGCAGCCTCCAAAGTGTATCCGTTTGCCCATCGCTGCTCTAGAGGCAATATTATTATTATTATTATTATCATTTATTTGTTAGGCGCCACAAGGTTTCCGCAGCGCCGCACATACTACAAACAGTAGACTATACAGGGTATAACAGTACAGAACAATAAACAAAAAGTACCAATACTTCAGAAACTCCAGGCAGGCAGATGCAATAGACACGGAGCAGAAGAACGGGTAAGGAGACAGGAGGGAAGAGGGCCCTGCTCAAGCGAGCTTACATCCTAAGGGAGGGATACACCTTTAGGGATACACCTTTAAACAACATTTTTTTACTAACGACCATGTATGAAGTAGAGTGTGTTGGTTTCATGCTGGAAGGGTACAATGCAGAAACAGAGGGCCTGAGTCATTAAGGAGAGCAAAGCATAAAAAAGGAGTAACTTTGCACCTGGGCAAAACCATGTTGCATTGGAGGGGGGAGGTAAATGTAAAATGTGGGGACAGATTTATAGTGGGGGTAGGGCATGTCCTAGATCAACTTTAAATTTCAGTGTAAAAATAAAGATATCAAGTATTTGTGTGGTGCATGAAAAGTAACTTATGTGCAAAATAATAAACTAATTTGCACCCCTTGCATTGTAACATGGTTTGTCCCGGAGAAGATTTACTTCTTTTTTTGCCTTACTTTCCTTAATGCCCCCGGCCCAGAATGTTTTTGTTAAAGGACAGTATGGCATATCAATAATTACTATTCACAATCACTACTAATAACGGTGCACAATATGTGACAGGTGTATTATGTCATACCTCCACGATAGGAGGGTATTAAAGCTGTTACCACACAATCACTACTTCTGTACTCTTCCTGGGATACCTTGTTGCTTTCTTGCATCCTTTCCACGCTTTTCCTTGTGCTATTTAGGCCATACACACTTGTTACTATACCGGGCTACCAACTGATGGAGACTGTACACTGGTTAGTGACAAAGACTCCGCTTTGGACTTGATTCTTTGTAGCTAGTCATCGTTACGTCCTCGGATCTCGCGATTTTTGGATTCCTTTTTAAGATCCAAAATAACGGTGGGCCCAAGGACAATTCCATCTTGCACTATATTTCTTTTCTGCCACTGCTGTGTACCAATGTGTCCTAGATGTGCTAGGAACTGCCGTGTGTTTGTGTCGTCGCTCTGTCGCTTACCATCCAGCCAGGTCCCTGCAGTATTTGTCCGAAAGTGTATGAAAATAATATTGTGAAAGGTGAGGTGGTCAAAATTGATTGCAAATGATTTGAAATTAGTGTTATTGAGGTTAATAATAATGTAGGTACAAAAAAAGAGCAAAAATATGTGATTTTAGCATATTTTAGGTTTTCTCTAAAAACCAAAACACACAAGGTCGGTTTTGCCAAAACCAAAACACGAAGCTAATCTAGATCCAAAACCAAAACCAGTTCACGGGATGAGTGAGCATCCCTAGTTCTGGCAGTCCTGGGTCAGTCCAATAGGAGCGTTACCTCTCACCAGTCCTGACATCCAGCTTCACAATCACTGAGTCCCTCCTGGTTCCAGACATAGGTTTTATTCAGTCTCCCATCCCCATCCGCCTGGCACTCCCTCTACTATTTCCCCAGATTGGAAGCTCTTCCCTTCCAGGGCTGGGTCATGCGTTTATTTGGTTAAAGGCTCAAACTTAGATGAGAACTTTAAAGGGACAAGAACCTTAAGAGGCCCTTGTAAGATGAGACATACTATGAACAAATACAGAACTTAAGCAGAAATGATATATCTGCAGTGGAGCTCAAGCTATTGTCCTATGTTATCAGCCATCTAGGTTCTCAAATGCAGCGTTCATTAACAACAATACATATTAGAAAAATATTTCCATTCAATTACAACCTTATCACACATATCTTACCTTTATAACAAGCACTCTTTATACATAAGTTAATATCGTAAACTTTTATATAAAGTATATAAATTAGATATTGCAAATCGGTCTCTGTTCTGTATTTTGAGTTGGGCACACACTGTATTTATTTACTGGTAATTATTGTGGAATAGTCATGATGCAGAGAGGGGTCCAGAAGTAACATCAAACAGGCAGTTTATTCAGCATAAAGATCAAACTTTTTCGTAAGGGCTCAATGATCTTTTATCTATGTATCGCCACCTAGTGTTACAAACTGGTAATACACCACAGTAATAAATTACTTTCCTGTGCTATCTAAGCTTAAACCTGGATGGAGACTGAGCTCCTGTATGGAGTTTACAGCGCTGTATACAGAGTACAATCACTAATTATGACATTTAGTAAGTTACATGTTTATAACTTGAAAAGAAAAAGGAGTCCTGAGGGAATGTTTGATTAATATTGTATTATTCTTTGGAAAACTAAAAAAAATATATTATGTAGGTTTATTTGTGCCCTTTAAACTGATGCGCTGCGGAATTAGTGGCGCTATATAAATAGCTGCTGCTGCTGATGTATAGACTCAAACAAACAACACTGGACTTCCCCACACAAATAAACATTGTATTCATTGATGTCTATCTGAATTGCAGACTTACACGTGGCTGGATCACATGATCAGCAAAGATCCCGGGATCATGGGTCAATTACCGTGTCTTTATCTGAAATGTACATCCATGATCATGAACACAATGAACTTCAGCATCGACTACTCAGCGCCCTTCATCCCTAATTTACTAAAGAGTTCTGGCAACAATTCGGTAACGAAACGGACTTCGCAGCTAAATTCTCCATCACAGCAGAAATTCTCCAAGTCCGGATATCAGGTAAACTACAAACACTTAGGCTGGGAACACACTACAGAAAATATCTCCCAATGCAACATCTTTAACAATTTAACGACAAAAAAAAAAGTCCCGATCAGCAGCCGATCCCTGTGTACACACTGTACACGTTTTACAGGATTTACCGTCAGATCTGTGATCTTCATCTGTCATAACCATCGGCTGAAAAGATCCTGACTCTGCACACTCCATAGAGATCTATGTACACTGCCGGTCCTGAGTGCGTACACACTGCAGGAATGGAACAACATCGTTCCATCGTTGAACGAGATTTTAAGTCCGGTTTAAAGATCAAATGAAACGATACGATGAGCTTTGGAGTGACAATTGTTCATCGTTGCAGTGTACACACTAATGCGATATTGGGCCGAACGGTTGTTTATCGTCTGATTGGCCCGACAATCGTCTAAAAACCCTGTAGTGTGTACCCAGCCTTACACTTACGTTCTCTCTTTAAATTCAAGAAAAATATGTTAAAAAGGGTTTAAAGTGAATCAGTTAGCCTGGGGCATCTACTCTGCTGTACATATGCTTCAGAATTGCCTATTTTTTAATAAGTATATTACTATTATTATTATTATAATTTATTATTACTATTGTGAATAAATTGTGATGTGCATGTTGTCTCCATCAGGTTTCACAGACCGATTATGACTCAAATAACAAAATAATCCCTCAAGCATTAAACAAACCAACAAATGTGAGAATGAGTCTGCAATACCTGGGAACAGGGATCTCGGTGACGAACGAGGTGATAAAGCCAAAGGACGAGCTGAGCATGTTCCAGCAGGTCTGCGGTGGAGAGAGCATCTGCGTGTTTAAGGGTTATGTCAGCCCAGGAGGTCAGTCCTCGTTAGAGCCTATACTAATCTGACACATAGGCCTGCAATACCAAGCTCCATAAAACTCAGCTTAATGACCAATACAGTAGCCCTGTTACTGTACATTAATACCTCATCTTTTATTCCAGAAATGGTTTTGCTTTCAAAGCTATAAAGAATGGATTTAATTAGAATCAACCTTCTAATTATATTTCTATACATCCCCATTTCTCTGCAATAATACATCGGTCTCGGAATCCCACCATCTGCTGGGATACAAATAATAAGAATACTTGTTTATTTATATAGCGCCAATCATATTATGCAGCGCTGTACAGAGAATATTTGTCATTTACATCAGTCCTCGGAGCTTACAATCTAAATCCCTGACACACACACTTAAGGGTCCATTTTTTGGAAGAAGCCAAGTAAACTGCTAGTGTGTTTTTGGGCTCTGGGAGGCAAAACGGAGCACCCAGAGGAAAACCACGCAAACACGGAGTGCATATACAAACGTCACACAGATAGGGCCCAGGTTGGAATCAAACTCATGACCCCAGGGCTGCGAGGCAGCAATGCTAACCATTGTGCCACCATGCTCTAGCTACCTGAAGCCAGCTGTCATTTCTAGGTCTGTATCAGATCAGATCTCTCTTACAGCCCTTGGAGTTGATTATTATCCTGGCATCTCCAGAGGGAGGGGACAGACAGAGCAGGTATTCCAGTAGTGTGAAGATAGATGGCTCTTATCACTGTAGCTAAAAGCTGTAATAACAGACTTATAAAAGCTCAGTAATGTTTTAAGAGCCTTTCCATGAGCAATTTGACAGGTTAGAACGTTTCACATTAAATTCTCTACAGCTGGATTTCAGCAGCGTTTTGCTGTGCTAGGAGGAAACGCTGCATGCAGCGTTCATGGACAGTAGATAGAGATTCTATAGAAGTAACTGACAAATGATTAGCTGCTTCTAGAACACAACTGCGCAGCCAGCTATAGGCAGCTGATTATAAACATCTATTTCCTGTGAAGATTTGTATGTGACTGCTGTATTATACCCAGGGGTGTCCAGCATTCTAACACGAAATAACTTTATCATACACTATGTGACCGTGTATAACGATGCATTTGTCTCCTATATCTAAGACACGTTCCAGATAATCTCCAGGCGTCACTATGGATATCCATTCAGCGCCAGCATCTACATCAATGGACTCATAGCGGCTCGGATCAGCTGGTGCTGCGAGTACCGTAACCATGTGGGATTTCAGCAGGGGAGACGAGGGTGTTTCCGAATTACCCAGCTGAGCGGAGGGAAGCCTTGTAACAGGTATGTCTCCGCGGCAATAACGCACTACAATAATAAAGGGGCAGGGAAGGGCAATTGCTGGATGCTGACCCAGGTTGGTGGCAAGGCTGCCCCAATCAGTGGATGTTGCCTAGTTTGTACAGCTCTGCGCATCGATGGAAATACGCTATTTTTCCATGCTCTATTTTTGGAGCAATTTATTCTCATTTTGCCAACAACTCTGCATCAGTCATCATCATCAGTTATTTATATAGCGCCACTAATTCCGCAGCGCTGTACAGAGAACTCATTCACATCAGTCCCTGCCCCATTGGAGCTTACAGTCTAAATTCCGAGAGAGAGAGAGACACTAGGGTCAATTTTTATAGCAGCCAATTAACCTACCAGTATGTTTTTGGAGTGTGGGAGGAAACCGGAGCACCCGAAAGAAACCCACGCAAACACAGGGAGAACATACAAACTCCACACAGATAAGGCCATGGTCGGGAATCAAACTCATGACCCCAGTGCTGTGAGTCAGGAGTGCTAACCACTAGGCCACTGCAGTGAATTCAATGCCCCTCACCGCTGGCAGATAACACAATCATCTGCATCTCCAACAAGAACAGTGTAGATAGCAGCATCCACACCCCGGTGTACACGAGGAGTTACCGGATCTCTGTATCTTCCAGGTGTGCGGAGTTTAACAGTCAAAAGAAATATCAGATAAAACCGGGAGGAGAATGTTCAGTGGCTCGGACTTGTGAGAGGTCTGTCACCAGCCAAGAGAAGGGTATGTATTCACTTACAACTTTGGCGAGACATAAGATACTTGGAGCTACTTACGGCCCTCAATAGAGTTACTTCTCCTCTGGGTACTTATCTGGGGTGAATTCCCCCGTGGGCTCTTTCTGGTGAATATTATGGAAAAGCAGCAGCAAATTTAAGCCAATTTTGATGTCTGATCTTGGTGATGTTTCTTCACTGAAATGTAGAGAAGACGATGGGCACAATGGAGTTAATGACATGGAGCACACAAAGTCTCTACACCGCTCCGTCCAACAAACAGCCCGCCACCCCAGAGGTCCACGAGCCCCCTGCCAGGAGGCGGAGGAGGGTGAAGAAAAAGACAACCCCAAAGGAAGAGTCGGACTCCGAGCAAGAGAATAAACTGTATAACAAATATCAGAGACCCAGGAAACCCCACCTTAGAGGTAAGATTGTCCACAATCCTGTCGTGTCTTCTCCACTTCAATACAATACTCAGAAAACTGAAATGTGTTCCTATGATGTTGATTGTAGTCTACTTGCAGAGCACAGTATTCAGTAGAGGTGCCATTAACTATCTCTATCTCTTACAGAAAATTCCTTTGTCTCCTCCCAGAGATCTACCGTTAGTCTAATTGAGTTGTGATAGTCCTCTAATAATACATTTGCAGCTTTGGGGCGTGATCAGATGGCAAGGAATGTGTGTGACATAATTGGTCATGTCCTGAAAGGACCAATAATATGACAGAGAGGTGGCAGGCACCACCCACTGAGATCCTCATAGGCGGGAGGTTTTAAGATCACAGGTGAAAACTTGGCCAGATTTATATCATAGTAATACTAAACAATATACAATTAACTCCCACATCTGAGGCCCTAAGCACCAAAGCTGTAATAAACAGTGAGATTAGGGAATTATGATCTGATGGTCAGATGTCCTTTTTTTTTTTTTGCAAGTGAGGAAGGTGTTAAAGTAATAATTTAATTTCTTCAGCAAAAGAAACTTTAAGAATAAAATTATATCATTGTTTATTTACAAAAGAAAAGCTTGCGCTGTGACAATATCACTCTCATTTTCAGTCTCTGAAAACTCTCCCACACCAGACAATTACTTTTAATACCAGCAAAAGTAGGTTGTACTACAATTTACAAATGTCATATTACAATTGGCTGAGAAGGTGTATAGGCGTATCTTGATCCTTATGGCTTCCCTGGATGCAATGGAGACTGGAGAAATTCATGCAACTCTTTGTTCATCAACTCTGATTAGAAACATCTGTTCTTTGAATTAACTCGTTCATTCCTGTTCATATCCCTCTCATCAGCTCACACACAAGGATCCATGTGACATAATAATACCACATCAAATATTAATAATATACTAAAATAAGATAAAACAATGTAAATATTTTCATATTAATAAATTGTCTTCATCCAAAATAAAATATCTTTGACAGTGGGTTGCAATAATATTGGTCAGAACTATAATAAAAACAATCACTATCACTCTTAATTTTATAACCATCCCAGATTCTCGAAAATGCGGCAATGTTTCTTCACTCGGGCAGCATAAGGACAAGGAAGCGGAGCACTCTGGGAAAAGTGCAGTGAATGATGGAAACGCAGAATTAGCAGCGACTCAGAGACCTGGTGAAACCAGAGGTTACAGTGAAGGTCAGGAAGATCAATACTCAACGCCTTCAGGAACAGCGAGTTCAGCGCAGAAACACTGCACGGATAGCGTCAGACTTCATGCAGAGCAACATGACGGCAGTGAGTAAAGACACCATATGGTGCAGTTACTTTCTATACAGACCCAATAATATATATATATATATATATATATATATATATACTGTATATGTAAATAATAATATTATATACTGAAATTACTGGAATTATATGTTGTGCTGTAAGTTCTGTGACATTCTTATGTACTAATACAGTAACTCACCTTCAATATTCACTGTTATTTTCAGCCCAATCAATTCACCGGAAATTAGCGATGGCGCTGGGAGAAGGGAGCAGGCGCTCAGACGTGGAACTGAGTGATTCCAGCGACAGCAGTGGAACCCACGCCTCCACAGGTATGTCACAGAGCAGCGTGTTCTGAGCACACTTACAAACAGAACTTATTTCTGGGTTCCATTGATTGGGAGTCACGGTATGGGCCTCTCTGCAGGAATCTCACACAACGTGGAGGTGTCCAGATGGGATAACACAGCCACCAGTTGCCTTACACCAGTGTAACGTAACATGACATGAAGACTATTGAGCGGTATAGTAAATTAAAATAGTTGTAAAAGCCGTATCCATATACAGACGTAGGTTAAGTAGGAGCAGTCTCCAAAACGATGGCGGCCGTGTCAGACACAGACTGGGGGTCTGATTCTTTACAGAGCATAAGTGGCGATACATTGCGTACAATTACTCTGCACACACCCTCTGAGCATACGTTACAGAACACAGCAGCTTCCAATTCATCTTCAAGCACAAAGGACACTTACGATAGCCTACAAATTTAGAGGCGGAACGGGGAGGGAAATGGGTGTATGCACGCAGCAGCGTCCGATTCAAGCTTTGGGCGTCTCTAAGGTACGTGATTTTCTGTCCTATCACCTGCACCAGCTACAGGTCAGGTGTAAGTGCTGATTACTAGTGATGACGGCTGTGTACCAGCTACAGGTCAGGTGTAAGTGCTGATTACTAGTGATGACGGCTGTGTACCAGCTACAGGTCAGGTGTAAGTGCTGATTACTAGTGATGACGGCTGTGTATGCAGCTATAACATGTGTTTGTAATCAGGAGCAACTGTAAAAATGCATTTTATGAACAGTAGACATTAATAACATCCAGATAAATGTATGTTATGGGGGGGAAAAAAACTTTTTTTTATTATTTTTTAATGGTTTGATATTAATGACTATATTATTAACAGGTGACAGTAATTGATTTTTTTTTCTCTTCTGTGCGTTCTTTCGTGGCTAAAACTTAAACAATGTAAAAATGATACACCAAATTGGGCAGGAACCTAAATCCTAACAACCAGTGTAAAAGTCAAATTTTGAAGATCCTCAGAGTGAGACGGGATATTTGGAGGGAAGGGCACTTGGTTAGAGGGGTCTCTACTTGGCTTTTAAGGTTTCACTGATTTTCATCCTCCATTATGTATTGGACGTATCCTGCAGTGTATTGTCTGTTGGAGCAGAGCGGATCTAGACCCCTGTTCGTCACCAAACATATCTTCAGTTCCGCTCCTTGTTGAGTACAGACGTGCGTATACCCGACGTACTTGCGTTTTTCAAAAAAACGCGTGTTACATTCGTTTTGCATTTGTTAATGAATCAGGCCCTGGGTATTGAAATGACCAGTGATTGTCCACCAGCTTGTTTTATACACTATAAAATACACCCAATATATGGGGCAAATTTATCAGTGGATTCCCAATCAAAAAGATAAATCTGATATTTTATTGCAACCTTATCTCAGTGGCAATGTTATGTCCGCAGGTAACCCTTTCATGTATAGGGGGAAAAGAGTTTTATTGCAGGCAGTGGTCGCAGTGGATATTTAGAAGTGTCGGTATGGAAAATGTAATGGGAATGTGATACAATGAAAGAAGTAGGAAAGGTGGCAGTCTGTGTATTTGCCATAAAATGATCTTGAAATATCCCATTTAACCAAAGTATTTTTTTTTTCTCATGCAGCAAATCATAGGGCCGCTGCATTCTCCAACGATGTCAGATCACTACCGGTGCCTGAGCAGCAGGTGGCAGCAGAGAGGCAGATACAGGATGGGGAGGAGATAGCGGATGCCTGCAGTCATATATCAGGAGCGGAGGTGGCGGGTGAAGATGATCTTGTGTGCCAGGTGAGATAATAAGATTCCTAAATCATCTCATGCTAACGCAGACTCTGCCGTTTACTTTCAACACAAGGACACAATCAATATAATAATGTAATGCTTAGAGAACTATAGTAAATTATTAAACATATCCTTGCACCAATTCTTGGGTCCATTTTGAGTTTTAACCACAATAGCAGGTCCTGTGATAAAGGCCAGGACCTGCGGGAGTCTTGTCTCCTCCTCTCTGATCACCGTTTCCTTTAAACAGATCTCAGACCTGACGACTGTCCTCCGAGAGTGTGATGAAGTGGACCAGCTGGTCCTTAGGAATACCGGCATGACGGACTCGCTGCTTCGACGCCTGGCTCCAGCAATCGCGGGCAGCAAGTCGGAGGTGGAGAGTATCAACCTAAACCTCAATGATATCAGCCCTGATGGAGCAGAGACCATCATCCACCTGCTGCGGAAGAAACCTTCTATCAAGAGTGTCCTGTGAGTAGAGATTGACGTGTCCTATCTCATCGCTTTCCAGGGCCAAATGTATTACTCAGTATATCCTGCTGCAAACGGCTACAACCCCCTTACGGCTCCCAGGGGCTAACCAACTGGTACAGAACCACCATCAAAAAGCTTATTTGAGCAAATGATGCACATTTTTAATGTAATGTACAGTATCATCCCTTCCCTACATGTTTCTGTTAGTACATTATATGCTATAAGTGACAACGCAGTGAGAATGTATCATGGTCACACTCACTGTCTTAACGCAGCCGTCTTATTGCCTCACCTTAAACAACTTTGATGCCAGATAATAATCCGATGGGAATTGATTAGATAATTATTGGGCATGTCGGAAGTTGGAACTGATCTTGGCCTAAGCACTGTCCAATTGGATCCTATAACGTGAGGCTGGGGCTGATGTTACAGTAACAAATAAAATGTATATCTTGACATTGTTTCTAATTCTTTCCTGACATACATATAACATACAGTTTGTCTGTTTCTTATCTGCAGGTTATATGGGAACCAGTTAGGCGATGAAGGCATAACAACCCTTACGAGAGGTCTATCAGAGCTATGGAGAATAGACAGTATCTCTCGCTTTCAGCTATCAGAACTGGACATTGGGGGTAATCAGCTGGGCAGAGAAGGTCTCAGAAGTGTAGCCTCCTTCCTTCAGCTCAATCCACCTCTCCGACACCTGGGCCTGGCCCACAGCGCCGTCCTGACCTGGGACTCCTGGCAGGAACTGTTTGATGCCATAAAAACGAACACAAACCTCACCCACCTACTGCTGGATGAGAACAGCCTCGGTGACGCGGGGGCCAGGCTGGTGGCAGAGGTCATACAGGTGAACCGACGGCTGCTCGCCATCGACTTGGACAGCAATGAGATTGGGGAGGAAGGAGGCCGTGCCATCATGGAAACCTTGGCGTCCAATACTGGCAGTGCGCTTACAAACATAAGCTTAGATAACAACTCAATCAGTACGGGAACCAGGGAGATCATAGCGAAATTGCTGTCACTAAACACAAATAATGGTGACTTATTGTGACCAGCTATCTGTAGATAATTAACTATCAGAATAATTATAGCATATTGCTAGGTACTGTCTTCAACATAGTACAGTTACTAAAGTGTTGTCCACTATGGTTACATTTACTATACCTATACTCTATATTTACTGCACACTGCTAGGCACACAGACTTCTGCTCATGAGCAGTGTTTACAAGCCCTGATTCTGCAGTTATTTGAGCTGCTGTGACATCACTTGTGTAGGAATCTACCAGTCCAAACAGTACTTTACTGCTCTGCTAGATAAGCACCTCCCTTCCATCATGGGAACCTGCTGTAGAGAGTGACGAGCATGATGAACAGATTTAGTCTGGTATAAATCCTCCCATTTATGTATAATATTTGCAGACCCGCCTTTTAGGAGGCAAATTTCTTACGAGGTCTGGTGCAATTATACACAATGATGACTATTGGCAACACTAGCTAGCTGCTTCTGATTGGCCGATTGCATATTGACCTCTCCAGCTAACAGAACTCGGTATGGGGGCTATAATACATGAAATAAATTGTGACTTTCTATTCCCATTACTTGATGTTTCCATTCGGACTACTGCTGGGAAGACGATTCCCATTTGATTTTTTAAAAAGGGAACAACAACGGATGTTGGTGTATTTGATTTAATGTATATTTGATTACATTTTATATTGAAAATGCAACTATGTATTATTAACTGTCCAAACAATATTCTCTTATGTGTATATGAAACTTCATTACATTATTATATTGTGTACAATTAGGGTACTGGGACTTTAGCATTTACAGCTAACATTATATGCAGTCTGTTCTCATGCAGAATTTTTTCAAATCAGCTGTGTTTTATATTAAACACAGGGGACTAGCAGTGGGAAATATGAGCCAACATAGATCTATGCCAACAATCCACTTAGCAGACATACTGGCTGTTAGCAGATACACAGATCATAGTTGGTTTATATGGAAAGTAATGTTACATTGGATGCATATTATTCAATGATTTTAACCTCAAATGTAGCTACGCATTTTACTGCAAATAATATTTCTTTCCCCAATTTAATATTTTCGTTGATAAAAATTACTAACACCAACGTGCTAATTGCATAAATCAGCTTGGGATAGAGGTATGACTGACAGCCTGCTGATTAGGGACCTAGTGATTAGGAGAATCAGGCATCTAATTTTAAACACACTTTAGCCCAAATCGATAGGCACAAAACTGGGGTGGATGTTGCAGGTATGGGTGGTGGCAAACTCAATAAAGCTGAATGGCAAATTGAGATTAATAGAGACAGAATGGATTTAGATTATAAATTGAGATTGAATTTTTGACTCACAATATCTTGGAGAACAAACAAACGAGTAACAAAGAACTGGGACATCTGATGTATGGACCCAGCATTAGGGCATAAAACCTCTTCATATCGCAAGTGGATAAAGGTATCAATGGTCAGTTGTGGACAATGTTCAATGTGTAATTATAGCTTCTAACATAGAAAGGAAATTCTTTCAGAGTTCAATGATAATTTTAATTTAGCAGCTTTACTGATAAATGACTTTTATGCATCATCTTGATGTCATTATTATTATTCTTTAAAATAATTGTTGTAATAAAATACATCTAGAACTATTGGACACAATCTTTATCCAGTGCTCTCCTATTTCTTGACTACCACTGAGCCTGGGCAGGCTGCAGCCTATCCCTGCCCTAGAAATCAGTGACATCACTGAGCATTCAGCAGCCTATCCCTGCCCTAGGAATCAGTGACATCACTGACCAATCAGCAGCCTATCCCTGCCTGAGGAACGAGTGACATCACTGAGAATGCAGCCTTTCCCTGCCTGAGGAACCAATGACATCACTAAGAATGCAGCCTATCACACTGCTCCTCCAGCTCATGGTAAGTAAATCACTGTGGCAGTTATACAGTACTTACCATTACCAGGGATGGTTGTAACTGAAGCAGCAATAAACACAATACAGCACCCAGAGTATTAGAAAGCTGTATATTTCCTACAGAAAGTAAACATGAACTATGCAGAGGAGAGAAGTAATGTATATAAAACAACATGGATTCTCTATAAATCTATAACTAACGCTTTATTGGTCGTCACATTCTTGGTTCTGTTTTTGCCGAGCCAGAGGTTGGTTATAATACAGTCCAGGAAAGTTCTGTGCCAGCTGTCCCCTATTCCGACCCTTCTACGGCCACGGTAGAAACGGCTTTTACATAATAGGGTCCCTCCCGGAGATAGGCGCGCAGTCTCAGGTAATGCTGATTGCCAAGCACTTCCATTGAGGTTTTAGAGTTCACCAGAGCTTTTACCAACTCAAATTTGGCATCCTTTGAATCTTTGTCCGGGTCGACGCTTCGGTCTATGACATATTCTATGAACCCTGGACTGTCAATCATCATCTTCTGTGCCCAGGGCTGGTTGGCGACAGCCTATTGGGAAGGAGAGAGACCAGAACCGATAGACGGGTTACAGAGGATGGCAGAGTTTAAGATGAGCAATAAAAGCAGAGACACATTTGCTGTAAATCTCAGGGGAAATAGCATCAGGACAAACCACTGGCAGCTAATGGTAGATTGTAAGCTCAAATGAACAAGAAGACGGAGTGTGAAAGTGTGTGTGTGCAGTGCTGTGGAAATCGGTGTTCTATAAAATCTACCACCTCTGGCAATCTGGGACTACTGTAGGTCTTTCCAATCAAATTTTGCTATGGCACCAAGACTGCTTGCAGTAAGTAGTGCCCAGTAAATTCTTATTTTAGTTATACAAATCATTGTATGAACCATATTTAGGACTTGATCAGGTAATAGAAGATTGATTTTTATTTCGATGATTATTTTGGAGTCGGGACATTTAGAAACTTTTTTTTCTTTATATGTTCGCAGATTTTACACCAATTGTTTCGAATCTCTTTAGAAACATAAAACGGGGCTTTGACTGTACAATACACCAGAATATGAGGACATTTACACAAATGTGTTGGGAGATTATGGAGAATCTCTTTGTGAGCTTACCGTGAGGACTTTCAGAGCGCCGCAGTGCAGTTCGGGGAATGGCTGGGTGGCCATGCTTTGGAATAGTTCCATGGGATGGGGCGATAGGCATTTAAACCAGGATTCAGACATTGCTAGGAGATCATCAGTGTGCTCATCTAGCTGGTGAAGAAGGTTATTATAGGACATTATTCTGTAGACCATAATACAATACTTTCTACAAGCTATACATAATATTATGTTATTAATAATAATTAAATGGTAGCAGAATAACAAATTTAATATCCTTTATTTATATTGCGTCTACATATTCTACAGCACTGTTCAGATAATATGTAGTCAGTCATTCACATCAGTCCCTGCCCCACTGGAGCTTACAATCTTAAGTCACCACACACACAGTTTAATTTTCGCCAGAAGCCAATTACCCCAACCAGTATGTTATTGGACTATGGGAGAAAACCGAAGCTCCGGGAGGAAACCCACTCAAACACAGGGAGAACATACAAACTCCACCAACATAAGGCCCTGGTTGGAATCGAACCCATGGCTTCAGCAATGCACTGAGCATTTGTATGGTGTCTCGTATAGCTCATATATAGAAAGCAAGGTAAGAAATCTATTCTCTAGCAGACAACAACAGACCCAGTGTTGGCCAAGTCTACAAATGCTTGAAGCCTTCAAGCCAGTTCTAAACACAACTGAACAGACACCGGTCAACGAACCAACACACAAAACTTTAGAGTGTATTAACAGAAGTTTCGGGGGACTTTGACTTCTGTAAAACACAGCCGAGTGACCTCTCTTAAAACCAGTTTATGAGACACTTACTGGCAGGAACATGAGGGAGGAGATGGAATCTAAACATCGGACTCTCAGCTCTGTGGGGGCATTTTTTGCATGTTGTCCGATTCTCCGACAAACGTTATTAAATCTGATCCCTGCGGGAAAAGGAAACAATGTTACAGATTACAGAAACAATTCACAAAATGATCTAAACCCTGAAACAAATTTTGGGAAAAGAACTAAATGCCATGAGAGAGCTCACAATCCAGTGGGAAAGAGGCAACACTAAGACAAGAGGAGCGAGTGGGGATCAGAATGAAGATTGGGGACAGTAACGAGGGTGTTCAACAGTGTGAGGTGGAAGTAGTTTAGGCTGTAGTAACGAGGTAGACTGGCAGAGTCTTGGCAGAAGTGAGAGGTGGCGAGGAGTAGGTCAGTGGCCAATCTCAGATGGTACGAGGGAGACAGAGAGATGGATTGAGATGTATGAAAAGGCAGGGTTGTTGAGGGCAAGTAATTTGGATTCTGAAGGAAATGGGAAGCTAGTGTAGGGATGAACAGTGGATGTGGAGCAGCAAGGGAGGAAGATCAACCATGTCAGGGCACTTAGGATAGGATGAAGGGGACAGATAGATAAAAGAAATGACAGATAAGAGAAGGTTGCAGAAGTTATGGCGAGAGGGGGTGAGAATGGATTAAGCGTTTTGGTTGCATATTGGACCAGAAAAGGCCAATAGTAATATTCTGATGGTGGAGGCAACAAGACCGTGAGAGACCAGATTTGAGCATTAAAGCAGAGTGAAGGGCGACACCAAGGCAGCGGTCTTGGGAGACGGAGGCAAGTGTGGTGTTGTCAATGGTTTATTATACAGTGATAGCGATGGAAATATTAGATATGAAAGAGCAAGCAAGCGAAATAGAGGGCGCAAGTGAAACAGAGAGAGCAACACTATCACAAATAAGCACATTCTTACTAATTGATCAATGGAATCATTTTTAGTAAGTGACTTTTCAGAAAGTAGAATGTACCCGTCTTCTGCAGAACTTGTTTTCCTTCTATGGTAGAGCCCAGAACTCCAAGTGTGTCCACGGCGACCCCTATCAGAGTGTTTTCGTGGCCCTCGACCATATCAAAGACCTTTGTGAGGAACGCGGGGTAGTGCTCACAGATTTGCTGGGGACTGTCCATAATAGCCAAGTTACCAAAGAATTTTACTAATCCTATTAAAAACACAATCACATAATTAGTATTTTGAGGACATCATCATCATCATTTATTTATATAGCGCCACTAATTCCGCAGCGCTGTACAGAGAACTCACTCACATCAGTCCCTGCCCCATTGGGGCTTACAGTCTAAATTCCCTAACACACACACACAGACAGAGACAGACAGACACACAGACTAGGGTCAATTTGTTAGTAGCCAATTAACCTCCCAGTATGTTTTTGGAGTGTGGGAGGAAACCGGAGCACCCGGAGGAAACCCACACAAACACGGGGAGAACATACAAACTCCTCACAGATAAGGCCATGGTCGGGAATTGAACTCATGACCCCAGTGCTGTAAGGCAGATGTGCTAACCACTACGCCACCGTGCTGAGGACAATGGCATATTGTGCTTCCTTTTAAGATTACTAAATTGCCAGCTGAATTCAGCCATTCCCTCATTTTCACAGATAAAGATAAATACAAGTTGCCATCATACTAATCATCTATGGCAGCAGATAAAAGTCTGTGCCCCCCTAACATTCAATACAGTGTCTTAAAATAAAAAAAAAACAATATATTTACAAATGACTAGAACAGTTTGTGTATTAGAAGTCTGGTAACTGTCGATAACAGACAATACACTTTAATTGTTAAAGTTGAGAGGGTCACCTGGCAAATATAAGCCCGAGAAGGGATCAGAGTCTGCCCCCAGGATCATATTGGATATTTTATCGAGGATTCCTTGCTGTGCCAGGTACTGGCGCCCGTGGAGTGAGCCAGCCAACATGGTGACCGTCTCTGTGCAGGTTACTCTACCAAAGAGACAGAAAATACCATTCATACTGTTGCATAAAATACCTACTTATCAATACAGGAAAATAATATGGAATGAGGCATTATTCTGTAGATACTGTATAAAAATGTAATGTGGTCTTTAAAAGTTACAGATGACAAACTCTGCTTAGTTTAATAATATGTTTTATAGAGATCTTATACGAAAGAGTACTAATGTCCAAAAGCAGCCTAAATTTGCTCCCATTGATATTGATTTATGACCACGGGGGGGCACTGTCCCACTACAATCGAAGTTTGATTTTATGTTAAATCAGACAAGCCGTATACCTGCTCCATACGTGTAGTTGTGTATCGGGTGTTGTCCTATAACCTGAATCTCTGTGTTTAGGGCATGGTCTCCTTACTGGCACAGCAGTCAGTCTCACCTGGAGACATCTCTTGATCTATTCACAGATACTCTGATATATAAACAACACTATCAGGTAATTGGTGAGAACACATCCACCTACTGTTTTACAACACAGCAGTTTCTATTTTTTTATTTTTTTTAATACTTCAGTCCCCTCCCGATTTCCCCCTAAATCTGTGTCTGTGCATTCCCAATCACCACTCATTCCTACTTGTGTTTTGTCTGTGGTCCAGCTCTCCTGTGTCTGGTTATTGCTGCCCCCACTCTCTCTCCCATTACTGCTCTATCCCCTATACCTGTGAGGACTTCTCCTCTACACAACACCGATTTGCTGGATGTTCTATTCAGTGACATACTTATCCATCAGGAAACAGATCTACAAGAAAATGGCTGCCACTCTAGCACACATTGCTACAGGTGCGCTACAAGAAAATGGCAGTTGTTCTACTACATTGTAGACAAATGAGAGAGCGTCGTCTTTTAGTCTTATTTTCAACATTCCCTGCAGGTAAAAGTATGTGACCCACTTCAAAGAAATGGGGACAAGAAGTGCTGCTATATCAAACGGGCACATACCACCCCACTTCCAGCCCCGCATCTATGGTAAAATTAAAGCAATATAGGTTACTTCATTGAGACATTCACTAGTAAGTTTAATTCAGGATTATGTCAGTACAGAAGATGATTCAGATAAAGTCATGGTGGGAGCATTTTTATGTTACACACTAGACTTTCCTGCTAATGTTCGAACAAACCGATGAATAATGCCTTTATGCTTGACCAAATTGTACTTTGTCTACATCATGAAGTCAGCAGATGCTTAAACTCAGTGAAAGAGCTCAGTCTTAATAGATATTAACAATATAGTGATATATAAGTGAATGTGTGGCAGTCAGGATATTATATACCATGTAGCAGATCTGTGACCTCACCTGAGCAGAACGTCGTCTCCCGTCAGTTCTTCCAGTAACTGAGGTAAGATCCCGCTCTTTACACAGAAGTCTAAAGACTCTGCAGACACAGACGAAATCTCAACCAATAACTAGAAGAAACATAAGTCAATCGTAGATATTAAACGTGGACCGGTCACCCACCATTGTGAGAACAGAATCAATGTTCATACCCATGCAGCCTATCTTACTAGGAGCCAGTGACATCGCTGAAACATGAGGCACAAATCACACCCTGGCTCACAGTAGGGATGTACGGCTTCTGATACAATGGGGAGTCATAGTAAGGTAAGGTATGAGACAGATCTAACCTGAAGGTCCATTCATCGTTCAAGAGAATCGGATGTGATACAGTCATTGAACGCTTGGGCCGAGCAGTTGGATCACTGACGGTGTGACTACGGGCTGTTAGATGGCCACACACGCTGATTTTAGTAATTATAACTTATATGATTGATTTACCCCTCTGCTATAATAAACCTCACGGCAGATAAATGGCAGAACCGCAGTAATTCAGTGAATAACCATCACAGCCAGCAATAATCAGTCACCACAATGGTTTGATAAATACGTAATCGTCCAGCAATCTTACCTCATACACTCTGTATCGTACAATATCACTGATCGTCATAACAGACTTTAAGTCCGTCAGCAAGTTGGTCCCAAACAGCACATCTAACCCACTCGTGGTATGAGCGATTTTCGAAAGAGATTTAATCGCCTAAAGACCAAATGAAAACATTGTTTTAAAATTGAAAATAAACAAATTATTTTTAATCTTTTATCTATGTATCAAAGAAGCCGTGTCCACCCTTTCCATGAAAGCAAACTCTAGTAAAGATGAATATGCTTTTAAAGAGAAGCCATCTGTAGATTTGCTGAAGAGATATTCAGTTATAGTGTGCTCTCATTTTTTTTTACAGACCTAAAAACTACTGTAGCCCAACTCAACAGGCCTTAAACCAATGCAGGAGAAGCAAATACCAAAGCAGAATAATAGTATGTCAAGAAATATTGTCAGAGTGGAAGGAAAATTCGATTGAACCACAAATCCTGGAAACTAAATGCCCAGAGCCAGCGAAGAAACCGAAGATGAGAAGAGGATGGATGTTTCAGCAAAACAAACCTCAAATTCAACCATGAAGTACGTACAGGAAAAAAAGATTACAGCTTTCGAATGTTTCTCAGTCCCCAGACTATTATTACAGATCTGTGAGGACTAGAAGAGTTCTAACAAGGGTACTAGCTAGGACCAAGAGATGTTTGGAAGATGTGATTTCAGCCAAAGGAGATGTCTTATGGGAAGATAAAATGTTTACCACGTACTGACCGACAGGTACCTAAATTTTGCACATGTCATCATCACCACCACCATTTATTTATATAGCGCCACTAATTCCGCAGCTCTGTACAGAGAATTCACTCACATCACCCCCTGCCCCATTGGAGCTTACAGTCTAAATTTCCTAACACACACACACAGACTAGGATCAATTTGATAGCAGCCAATTAACTTATTAGTATGTTTTTGGTGTGTGGGAGGAAACCCAAGCAAACACAGGGAGAATATACAAACTCCATACAGATAAAGCCATGGTCGGGAATTGAACTCATGACCCCAATGCTGTGAGGCAGAAGTGCTAACCACTGAGCTGCCCACTGTTGTCTTTTCCAATCTGGTAAATTCTGCAAACAAATAATGTCTGTGCAATAAGATGTGCAGGAACGGGTCCCAATTAGATTTTACCCCACAGTGGTTACGTTACTTTCTTTTCACCTACAAGGTGTATGACCCACCGTATATTCTTTCTACTGTTTTGCGGCAGATTGTTGACACCAAACGTCTGCATTCTCCAATATATTTCCATCTCCCGCTATCTGCGTCACTGGTGTATAAGCCATAACCCAATAATTCATTATCTGAGCAACCCAACAGGTACGGCGATACCTCTGACAAATCTCCAGAGCTGCAATATCACATGATGTTGATACAGCGAAGCTGTGTATAGAAAACGCACCTCCTTAGCTACAGAAATCTTGTCCCCTCCAATACACAGGATGATCTGTTTCAGCAGGTCCAAGCTGTTCAGTATCGCTGTTATAGCCTCTGGACACTCCACAATTCTCCCAACCTACAGGACAGGAGGTCAGGATTAGTTATCTTAGAGATGAGCCATGCAACGAGACAATAACTGCATGAGCCCTGATTTGTTCATATAGGATAAAAAGATCATGTACAAAGAAATGATAAATTATTAGCATTTTTAGTTTTCAAGGTTTATTTGGTTGTTGCTTAATTGAATACAAATAAATTAAAAACTCTATATAACTTGGGGTCAGTTCTGTTTTTATTTTAAACAAGTTGCTACAATCAAGTAAGAGACCAACATTATTTCTCATCACTTTAGGAGGGAAGAGGGTGTCAAGGGATAAGGCACTTGTAGAGGGGACAGTGTGGCGTGTGTAAGGGAGCCAGGTGGCCCACTTAGAGATGCTGAAGGCTAGTAGAAGGTATGGCCTATCTCTTTGAGGCCGGAAGGAACTTAAGTGAGCGACAGAACACGCCAACACAGATATATGTAGGATCCGACGCTCACTCACTTTCTATTTCTAGCAGAAAGTGCCAGGTAAGCCATTAATGGGGTGTTTTTGTCTCTTCATACTCCGTTTTGTTACATTCTCTGCAGCTTTCAGAAGGATTTCAACTTTAGCAGATGCACAGGCAACCACAAGATGACGTCACAGAGGAGAGACAAATACTTCTTTACGCTTGTAATGCATTATGGAATATGTAGATTTCTGCCATAGTCCCAGCACACAGAGCTGCCCTGTCCTACACCAGAGCTGGATTTTGGAAAGATACAAAGCCAGAAAACTGCTACTGGGATTCCCAGATATTCCAAAGAAATGTATTTATGTGGTCACAATTTAATGACCTCCCAGCACATACCTGTGATATGGCTAGGAGCTTCACAGAATCGTCAGTATGATACAATCCCCTCCGAAGTTCCTCATTATAAGTTCTGGCGATGTGAATTGGTTCCAGAGCCTGGAAGAATCTCTCCAATATGGCCACACACAGAGCAGTCTGTTCTCTGTAAACACATGGGGCAGCTACATGAGATATAGAGGTACACATAGAGGTCACGTGAGCGCATTACATACACTACACACAGACATGTCACGTATCAGATCCCTACACATACACACAGACGTGACACATTTCTGGTCCCTACGCGCAGACGTGTCACATTTCTGGTCCCCACACACACGTGTCACGTATCTGGTCCCCACACACAGACGTGTCACGTATCAGGTCCCTACACACAGACGTGTCACGTATCAGGTCCCTACACACAGACGTGTCACGTATCAGGTCCCTACACATACACACAGACATGTCACATATCAGGTCCCTACGCGCAGACGTGTCACATTACTGGTCCCTACGCGCAGACGTGTCACATTACTGGTCCCTACGGGCAGACGTGTCACATATCAGGTCCCTACACGCAGGCGTGTCACATATCAGGTCCCTACACGCAGACATGTCACATATCAAGTCCCTACACGCAGACCTGTCACATATCAAGTCCCTACACGCAGACCTGTCACATATCAGGTCCCTACGCGCAGACGTGTCACATTACTGGTCCCTACGCGCAGACGTGTCACATATCAGGTCCCTACACGCAGGCGTGTCACATATCAGGTCCCTACATGCAGGCGTGTCACATATCAGGTCCAGACACGCAGACGTGTCACATATCAGGTCCCTACACGCAGACATGTCACATATCAGGTCCCTACACGCAGACATGTCACATATCAGGTCCCTACACGCAGACATGTCACATATCAGGTCCCTGCACGCAGACATGTCACATATCAGGTCCCTACACGCAGACGTGTCACATATCAGGTCCCCACACAGACGTGTCACATATCAGGTCCCCACACAGACGTGTCACATATCAGGTCCCCACACAGACGTGTCACGTATCTGGTCCCTACACACAGACATGACATCTATATGGTCACTACACACACATGTCACGTGTCAGATCACTATACACAGACATGTCATGTATCAGATCACTGCACAGAGCTGTCATGTCTCTGGTACATGGGGAATCTCCCACCTGTCAGCCACGTCCATCAGGGAGAAGATGCCGCCCAGGCGGAGCTGGGGGCCCCTCTCTCTCAGGGCGCTCAGGGGCAGAGCCAGGGCCGCTGTTTTCAGCGTCCTCAGCTCCTCTATGGGATCTCCAGAGCCAGACAGGGCAGCCAGCAGCTCCTCTATGGCCGCCGCCATGATGGGAAGACAGGCTGCTCTCGCGAGACGTCCCTAACCCCGCGTGACGTCACAGGCGGCACCACGGGCTTCTGGGAGTTGTAGTTTCTTGCCATCCGCCGAGAGGGCGGGAAAGACCACCACTCCCACAATGCCTTGCGGTCTGTTCTGCGTTCACAGTCTGTCAGTGGTAGCCCTAGGCATGCTGGGACTTGTAGTTCCGCCCTCCACAGCTGGATGCCCCTGTGGAATACATCAGCTCACACTGTGATTTATATGTGAAGCCATAGAAAACCATTGGATATTTCTGTCACTGTTTAATGAAATAATAATAATACAATGGGATCCAGTGTCCACCGATATCAGGGTGTAAATCTATGTGACAACCACAGGTCTGTGTGACATAATATATGTACATTTTAGTATAGTTTACAAATTGACATTACATCCGCTGTGCGTATTGTACAATAACTATTTTATATCATGTGTACTTATATTTTTAAAAATTATATTTTCAAGCACAATAAATCATTGGACTATATATATGCAAATTATGAACCGTATGGAACTAGATACACACATTACAGTTAGACAACATCCAGCAACACCGTCTATTGACTATTATGTATGAGATGCCTTAAGAAAATAAAATAAATGATCAATTTGTTGCATAAATAGATCCCATTCTTATCCCATGTTGTATATATATAATATTTTTGAATCTAAAATAATTGATTGTAAGTGTTTTTATCAATAATTCATCAATACATTCTCATAAAGCGCCTCCTACATTGGGCACTGTCAGAGATGACCTAAATGGGTCCTTTCTCCTGAACTCCGGCTGCTATGTCTTGTGGGTATCGATCGATAGAGAGACAGACAAGTTCAGATATCAGGCTGAAGCTCAATCTGGTTCTGACCAGCCCTTAGTCAGAGTAACTTTATTTATACATAGTAAAACAGGAAAAAAGATAAGAGTACAAGGTTTGTGAAAGCAGCTTGTACATGTCAGCAGTTTGTGGTCATTCCAAAAAGCAGATGTCCTTATCTCAGTCACGTAGGCCTCAGGTGGGGGTTTGTGGGGTGTGGGTTCCTGGAACAGAAGTTGCTTGATGTGCACATTTTCTTGAGAAGAAACATGTTGAAAGAAGCAGAAGATAAGATAGCATAAGTCATATTATGTCTGAAATAGCCTGCAGCTCTGCAGACTATTTTACACACATACAGCATTTAAATTATACAAAATGCATTATTCAAAAGCTCATAACATTGATGTCTCTCACAGCACCCTGTGATCATTTCATCATTTGTAGATTAGGACCCTGGACATACATTATACTAGACCTTAGAAATCATCCATTCAACATGAATAATATCGCCCACCGCTTTATAGAAGTGAGGGGGGGACAGAAGGCCACTATTTAATTATCATTAGCTGCTTTTAACTAAAATTTAGGACATGGATGTGACAAATATTTTTAGTTCTGTCAACAATTTTAAATCCGAATAAATATAATGATCCTAGGCTGGCTGACTATATACTTCCGGATTACATAGCGGATTGTTGTAGTTATATATTAATGCTGCTGACCTTTGAGTCTCAGATCGGGAGAGACTAACTATATATAGCTAATATATATCTAATAGCAGAAATGAACATTCTAATTTTTAAAGTGTTCCTACCTTTGATTGGGAACACAGGGAAAGGTGAGGAACAATTAACCTGTAAGAATTTATTTGAGTAAATAGTGCTAAACCAGTTTATTTAGGATTAGCGGTCTATTTATCAATATCAAAGAGCCCCATTACCGCAAAAAACAGCCCTATCACAGGGGTTACCCGCCGGCGTTAAGCGTTACCGCCAAAGACTCCTCTATGCTTATGCATGGGGCAGCCTAGTTATCGCGGTGGTACTTGTACTATTCTGGTAGTGCTATTTCAGAATGCCGTTACCAGAACCAAAACATTAAAAACATGAGGTACAATTTAAATTATGTTTATTTAATTATTAAACTATTTTTTTTTTATGTTTTCAAATATTTCATTTAAGTTAAAAAAAAAGCCAATACTGTTTAGGATGTATATTATACAGAATGTTGATTATGTGTGGATGTGTTTGCTTTTTATTACTTTATCATAACGCTTTCCTTTTCTAAATATTGTAACTTAGAGGCCAAATCTGGATTTCATATCCAATGAACACTGACGTGTTTTTTTTGTGTGTGTTTTATGTATGTTGTGTTACCATGTTTCTGTGCAGTGGTTGATATGAATGATGAGGATTAGGGGGAGCTGCGGTCAAAGATTATCACACACAACAGGCCGACAACCGTCATCGTCACACTTTCTACCATGTCTGATAATTATACTATTCACTATAATAGGATGATTATCGGGACACTCTGTTTTGCGGCCACCAATGCTGCAATATCCGGCAATTGCCCTATATCTGCTGCACTATCACAGCGGTGGAATCACCTTTATCCTTACACACATCCCAATATTACACCTATGATTTGTCTCCATAATGTTATACTCTCCCATATGCATTTTCTCCATAAACATCTAACAGTTTATTTCCTGCTTCTGTCATCCGGAATCTTCTTTCTTTCCTGCACAGATATATAAGCAAGAATCAAAGCGTTGCTGTTTTCCACAGCAGAGGCACTGGCATTATCGCTGTCAGACAAATTTTACTTCTCATGCGGTAAGTTACTAACATTATGTAACATTTTAAAAGCATTATTTCTCTCATCCGTAATTCTCTTTCTTTCCTGACCAGATATCCCAAATCTGACCACTCTGCTGAAGTCAATCATGGCAGCATCCATCAGTGGTCCGGCAGCGGGTTTATGCAATTTGTATCCTCATGCGGTAAGTTACTAACATTGTCTACACATTATGTTACATTTTCTCCATACACATCTAACCGTTTATTATTTGCTTCTCTCCAGCGGAATATTCTTTCTATCCCGAACAGCTAAACAAGAAATCAGAACTGGGGCAATGCTCGTCTCATTAGCATAATTTGACTGATTGATTAGTGTGATTACATTGATTGGATTCCATACCGGGTGGTACAAAGTAGTTAGATGTTCTGCTGGACCCAGCTGTCCTCGAGCCTCCCCCACACATTTCAGTCTGGTTGGTTGGCGCATGTTGTCTGGCTAAACTGCACGGATCCAGCTTTTCATCTCCGCATCAAATGACTTAATCAGAATGCAGATATGGCCACCTGTACTCCCACGTGGAACACTGACAGCGTTGTGATTGTCTTGTAACCCAACTTTATGCCAACACCAGGTCAAATGTGATACTATTGGATTGTATTTAGATTGAGTATGACAAGTCCACACAAAGTTCAATGATTGGTCAGTTTGGTCACATTGACCAAACAAAATCATGTAGGCTGCTTCATCAGATCTATGTATCTCTTGTGTCCCTTGTGCCACATTATGAAGGGATAAAGTGAACCTGAGTACCATCTGCATCCCCCTGTATGTTGTACTCCTATATACTGCTCTCATACAGGGGTGTTTTGCCCCATTCCGCCACCAGAGGCAGCGTTTGTACGCTGCTGCACTCCTACTGCAATCGCTTATTGAGGAGTGACCAGTCACAGGAGAACAGAACCCTGCTGCACCCACAGTTAGCAGCTCACCTTCCATGCCGCCGGTACACAGACAGTGCCTTGCTGACAGATGCTCCTGGCTGTGGTGCCGGTCGGACATTGTGCTATTTACGTGTCAGAGCGAGAGAGCCAGCTATCCAAGGTAACAATTTGGGCAGTGTGACCACCAACACCGCCTAAGTCCCACTGCAGACTTACCGACGCGGCTGGTTCAGGGAACAGGAACCCGTAATCCCCGCACACGTTTATTGTTTGTGTTTGTTGCAATGTAATTACCATGTATTTTGCAGAATGACGTGTGGTATCCCGGCTGAGCGCTGTACCGGATCCACCAATACCAGGGTGTAAATCTATATGACAACCACAGGTCTGTGTGACATAATATATGTACATTTTAATTGTTCATGTTATGTATTATAGTTTATAAATTGACATTACATCCTCTGTGCGTATTGTACAATAACTATTTGATATCATGTGTAGTTATATTGTTCAAAATTATATTTTCAAGCACAATAAATCATTGGACTATATATGCCAATTATGATAGTAGTTAAAAATAAAATAACATCTGCAATACGTCTGAACCATATGGAACTAGATACACACATTACAGTTAGACAACATCCAGCAACAGCTTCTACTGACTATTATGTATGAGATGCCTTAAGAAAAATAAATGATCAATATGTTGCATAAATAGATCCCATTCTTATCCCATGTTGTAGATAAAAAATATTTTTGAATCTAAAATACTTGATTGTAAGTGCTTTTATCAATAATTCATCAATACATTCTCATAAAGCGCCTCCTACATTGGGCACCCTGTGATCATTTCATCATTTGTAGATTAGGACCCTGGACATACATTATACTGGACCTTAGAAATCATCCATTCAACATGAATAATATCGCCCACCTCTTTACAGAAGTGAGGGGGGGACAGAAGCGACTATTTAATTACCATTAGCTGCTTTTAACTAAAATTTAGGACATGGATGTGACAAATATTTTTAGTTCTGTCAACAATTTTAAATCCAAATAAATATAATGATCCCAGGCTGGCTGACTATATACCTCCTGATTACATAGCGGATTGGTGTAGTTGTTATATATTAATGCTGCTGACCTTTGAGTCTCAGATTGGGAGAGACTAACTATATATAGCTAATATATATCTAATAGCAAAAATTAACTTTCTAATTTTTAAAGTGTTCCTACCTCTGATTGGGAACACAGAGAAAGGTGAGGAACAATTAATCTGTAAGAATTTATTTTAATAATTAGTGCTAAACCAATTTATTTAGGATTAGGGGTCTATTTATCAATATCCAAGAGCCCCATTACTGCGAAAATCAGCCCTATCACAGGGGTTACCCACCGGCGTTAAGTGTTGCCGCCAAAGACTCCTCTATGCTTATGCATGGGGCAGCCTAGTTATCACGGTGGTACTTGTACCACCACCATGCTGTCTATTCTGGTAGTTCTATTTCAGAATGGCGTTACCAGAGCTAAAACATTAAAAACATGAGGTACAATTTAAATTATGTTTATTTAATTATTAAACTATTTTTTTTATGTTTTCAATTATTTCATTTAAGTTAAAAAAAAGCCAACATTGTTTAGGATGTATATTATACAGAATGTTGATTATGTGTGGGTGTGTTTGCTTTTTATTACTTTATCATAGCGCTTTCCTTTTGTAAATATTGTAACTTAGAGTCCAAATCTGAATTTCATATCCATGGAACACGGACGTGTGTGTGTTTTATGTATGTTGTGTTAACATGTTTCTGTGCGGTGGTTGTTATGAATGATGAGGATTTGGGGGAGCTGAGTCAAAGGTCTGGTTCATTAGCTCAATGCTGGAGAACACATGTGATTAACAGTGTTCAAATTTTTTTTTTTTTTCTTGCAGTCTATGTAACACCTGAAATGTACTATGATCGCTTGATGCAGGAAATTGCTAAGTCTATATTTGCAAAGATTCAAAGTTTATTGGATTAAATGTAACCCACATGTCTAATTGTATTAGTAAAGTAGTGTAATTAGAGGCTCTGTACAGAGGCACATAGCTTACATTGTATACCCGGTCTCCTATGTTACCCACACACAGATCCGGCTGAGCTACAAGATTATGGATCAGTTTTGGAGTTGTACAAGTGTCATTCATCTCTCACTTCCAGTGTCAGTGAGACATTTTACTGCGGTCAAAGATTATCACACACAACAGGCCGACAGCCGTCATCATCACACTTTCCACCATGTCTGATAATTATACTAATCACTATAATAGGATGATTATCGGGACACTCTGTTTTGCGGCCACCAATGCTGCAATATCCGGCAATTGCCCTATATCTGCTGCACTATCACAGCGGTGGAATCACCTTTATCCTTACACACATCCCAATATTACACCTATGATTTGTCTCCATAATGTTATACTCTCCCATATGCATTTTCTCCATAAACATCTAACAGTTTATTTCCTGCTTCTGTCATCCGGAATCTTCTTTCTTTCCTGAACAGATATATACGCAAGAATCAAAGCGTTGCTGTTTTCCACAGCAGAGGCACTGGCATTATCGCTGTCAGTTAGATTACTTCTCATGTGGTAAGTTACTAACATTATGTCACATTTTAAAAGCACTTTAAAGTCAAATATTTTCTTTGGTGACACTTCTGTGACGCCCCACAGTCACGCAATAAGCATCTACTCAGCACCGGGTGAATAGACACAAATAGATGCATTATACATAAATATATGCTCTGTGCCTCCCAATAGCTCTCAGTTTATTAACAACTCACAGAAGCCGCACAAAGTTCTAACAATAATATAATTATACTTTTATCTTCTAAGCTACTGATGTTATTTTCTTGTGGTTTACGAGACATTATAATCTACAATAGTTGCCGGTTGCGGTGTGTACACCATTGTCCACTGACAGCTTCTCATTATTTTAGCAAATTGGCCGGAGACGACAAAGCAAAGTCTTTGATGAAGACCCCGAGCCAGAAGAAAGACCAACACCCACAAACAGTAATAACCGATCTCAATAGTTTCTCAATCAGGATAAACGAGGAAACTTTATAATTCTGGAAGCTCTTCAGTTTCGTAGTTTTGCTTTTAAAACCTTAATGAGGGTGAGACGATCAGCAAACATGGAGAAGTAACATTATTTCTCTCATCCGTAATTCTCTTTCTTTCCTGACCAGATATCCCAAATCTGACCACTCTGCTGAAGTCAATCATGGCAGCATCCATCAGTGGTCCGGCAGCGGGTTTATGCAGTTTGTATCCTCATGCGGTAAGTTACTAACATTGTCTACACATTATGTTACATTTTCTCCATACACATCTAACCGCTTATTATTTGCTTCTCTCCAGCGGAATATTCTTTCTATCCCGAACAGCTAAACAAGAAATCAGAACTGGGGCAATGCTCGTCTCATTAGCATAATTTGACTGATTGATTAGTGTGATTACATTGATTGGATTCCATACCGGGTGGTACAAAGTAGTTAGATGTTCTGCTGGACCCAGCTGTCCTCAAGCCTCCCCCACACATTTCAGTCTGGTTGGTTGGCGCATGTTGTCTGGCTAAACTGCACGGATCCAGCTTTTCATCTCCGCATCAAATGACTTAATCAGAATGCAGATATGGCCACCTGTACTCCCACGTGGAACACTGACAGCGTTGTGATTGTCTTGTAACCCAACTTTATGCCAACACCAGGTCAAATGTGATCCTATTGGATTGTATTTAGATTGAGTATGACAAGTCCACACACAGTTCAATGATTGGTCAACTTGGTGACATTGACCAAACAAAATCATGTAGGCTGCTTCATCAGATCTATGTATCTCTTGTGCCACGTTGTGACGGGATAAAGTGAACCTGAGTACCATCTGCTGCCCCCTGTATGTTGTACTCCTATATACTGCTCTCATACAGGGGTGTTTTGCCCCATTCCGCCACCAGAGGCAGCGTTTGTACGCTGCTGCACTCCTACTGCAATCGCTTATTGAGGAGTGACCAGTCACAGGAGCGGGGGAGGTGGGAAGGGACGTGTTGGTGGAAAGCGGTGACGGGAGAACCCTGCTGCACCCACAGTTAGCACTTCACCTTCCATGCCGCCGGTACACAGACAGTGCCTTGCTGACGGCTGCTCCTGGCTGTGGTGCCGGTCGGACATTGTGCTATTTACGTCTCAGAGCGAGAGAGCCAGCTATCCAAGGTATCAGTTTGTGCAGCGTGGCCACCAACACCGCCTAAGTCCCACTGCAGACTTACCGACGCGGCTGGTGCGGGGAACAGGAACCCTTAATCCCCGCACACATTTATTGTTTGTGTTTGTTCTAATGTAATAACCATGTATTTCGCAGATTGGCTTGTTGTATCCAAGCTGAGTGCTCTACGAACCAGCAGGTCTCTGTGACATAATTTAATTGTTCATGTCATGTATTAGAATTTAAAAACTGACATTGCATGCTCTATGTGTAGTGTACAATAATCATTATAAATCATGTGTAGTTATATTTTTCAAAGTTATATTTTCAAACACACGCAATTATTGGAATATATATGTAAATGTGTGTAAATTATGCTATTAGTTAACAATAAAATAATAACTGCTACACGTCTGAACCGTATGGAACTAAATATACACATTACAGTTAGACAACATCCAGCAACACCTCAGCCTTTTCTTCTATCAACTGGAAGGACCTTGAGTCTTGGAACAAATACAGCCCCATCATGCATTTGGCACCCTAAAACGTAATGGGGGGCTGCTATGGTCAGAGTAATCCATGGACACTAAACCAATGGTGGCACAGTCTGTCAAGAAGACACCATCCAACCAATAAGATACTACGTTGTCACATGATGTGCTAACACTTCCTTGGCACTTGTTGTGTACTGGAATTTTTGATTGGAGGACATGCAGTTTTGATGACTGTGGATAATGTTTCTAAACATCCAGAAATCCTAAACCTCAGATAAAACATCACACACTATCATTATGAAACTCAAATCTGTGTGTTCAAGACATGGGACTCCAAGCGAGATGCTTTCAGACAACGTGACTTCCCCTGGCAGGAGTATACATTATATTGTGACTCTAGTCCTGGATCCCATCAAATGGTCAGGATAAGAGAATGTTTCAAACACTCCAAAGTGATCAAAATGGGACCGAATAGGCCACCCCCCATCTACAAAGCCCCTCCCCTGACTCCCCCCATTTGTTGTGGCCATACCCCCAATACAGTAGTTCAAGTCCATTTTCCCTGCCAGAAATCAGGCTTCTTTTCCAGGTCATTCAGTGCTGGTGTTGATACAGAGGCGTTGGCATGTGGACGGCAGCTAGAGATAGTTGCCCATTATTTCAGCTCTGTCCCCTCTAGCGGCTCCTTTGTCAGTATATATAAATCAGTAGACAAACACATCCAAACTCCTCATACTGTCATCACTTATAGACAACTCACAGTTGATGGAGGAAGAAATGTATTAACATCTCCCATAATTACGGTAAAGCCCTTTATACGTCTGATGAAGATCTCATCTAGATACATAAGATAGGTATATATGGAATTGTTACATGTGAGACGCCTCAAGAGCAACAAATGATCAATTTGTTGTATGAATAGGTCTGTGTATGGAGACCCCATACTCGTCCTGTTGTTGTATGAATAGGTCTGTGTATGGAGACCACATACTCGTCCTGTTGTTGTATGAATAGGTCTGTGTATGGAGACCCCATACTCGTCCTGTTGTTGTATGAATAGGTCTGTGTATGGAGACCCCATACTCGTCCTGTTGTTGTAAATAAAAGACGTTTCTGAATTTAAACTGATTGATCGTGCTTTTATCAATAATCAATCAACAAGTTCTCATAAAGCATCTCCTACATTGGCCGTCCTGTTATATTTCAATACATTGAAGATTAGGACCCTGGGCATACGCTGTACTAGGCCTTAGAAACCATCCATCCAATATCATTAATAACGCCCACCTCTTCTTTTCATACCCCCTGGAAGTGAGGGGGGACAGTAGGTAATTATATTCAAGCAACTTTCAGCTAAAATGTAGGACATGGATGTGACCAATAAATTTAGTGCTGTCAGAAATTCTAAAGCCAAATAAATATACTGAGACCACTTCAGACTGGCCGGCTATATATACGGTAGTACATACTGGGTTGTTGTTATATATCTAGGCTGCTGACCTGTGGTTTCAGTCTCCGATAATGAGAGACAGAGATTAGAGATGCAGATTACAGGAAGGATTGTAGTCATTGTCAAACACACACCGTTCCTGACTCTGGGAGCACAGAGAAAGGTGAGGAACAATTACCTGTATGATTTTATTTAGTAAATAGTGCTAAACCAATTTATTTAGGTTTAGGGGAGTATTTATCAATGGCAAGGATCCCCACTACTGGTTAAAACAGCTCTGTCTATCAAAATGGTTACCCACCGGTGTGAAGTGTTGCCGCCAAAGACTCCTCTATCCTTATGCATGCGAGAGTCTATTTATCGCGGTGGTACTTGTACCACCATGAAGTCTCTTCCAGTAATGCCATTTCAAAATGGCGTTACCAGAACAAAAACATTAAAAACATGAGGTACTTTTTAAATTATGTTTATTTAATTATTAAAATAGAGAAAGAAAAATATTTTCACGTTTTCAAATTTATAATTTAAGTTAAAAAAAAGCCAACATTATATAGAAGAGCAGACTGGGTTGTGCCTCTGGTGCAGGGGAGGTCAAGGGTTGCGGGGTGAGGGGTCACCAGTTATTTGGAGATGGAGATTGGGAGATCTCCACAGGCTGAGGTGTCATGAGTGGGTGTGGGGGCGGAACTCCAGCAGCTCTGCAGTGACAGAATGGATGAATCAACTGTATTGTCTTAACCAGAGATACAGGGCAGTCATAAACACCACAATAACACAGAATATTCCAAATGGAGACACCAAAGATCCACCTGAATAAAATATTAAAATCCAAATTTTTATTAATTACATCTAAAATATCATGCCTACAGATACATATATAATTTTATTTTTATAGCCATTGCAAAATATTAAAATGAAGATGAAATGAAAATTAGAAGAAAAATGAAAAGATAAAAATTGGTACTTTCCTGTTATCGTTTGGAAAAAAAAAATACAACCAACATATATAAATGAAGTTATTCACTCTGCCTTCTACCGAAAGAGAGGCTGTGGCATTTTTGCAAAAGAAAGGACTACTGCCAGCTAGGATGCTGTGTCAAAGAAATCAGGAAATGAAGCTCTGGTTTGGTTCGTGGAATTGTAGAAAATCTACTTGTCGAAAGAAAGTCAACACCGGCAAAGGAAATTGGTTCACAGACAGTCGTCTACCATTCGTGACAGCAGTTCGCTTATTCTATTGCTGGGCCAAGGAATTGACATCGATCAAGTTGTGTAAAGAGGGAATGGGCATTAATAAAAACACAACCATCGAATGAAACAACTGCATCTCAGAAATTTGCGCCGAGTATCTCAATCAACAGCCAAAACAGAAGATTGGAGACAAACGATTAATCGTAGAAATCAACGAGAGCTTGTTTACTAAGTGTAAGAACAATGCCAGCCGAGTGCGCTCTCAGCAGTGGATCTTCGGAGGACTCTGTCGGGAGACGCACAAGTACTTTTTGGTAAAAGTGGATGATCGTAGTGCGGAAACATTAATGACGGCGATGTTGGACAATATCAAAAGAGGTTTTATAATTTACTTGGATAGTTGGCGTGCCTGCAGGACGGAAGAATTGGAAAAGGTTGGATTTCAACATTTCAAAGTAAATCATCGTTACAATTTTGTCATTCTTGATGTCTATACTCAGAGCGTTGAACAAATGTTGGGATCCGCTAAATGGCGGAATAAATTACTTAGAGGGACAATGTAGCAGCATTTCAAGTTGTATTTGGCCAAATTCATTTGGAGACTGGAAGTCGGAGAAGACAACGTATTTGAGTCACTTTTGAACACAGTTAAAATTTTCTGGTCCCTGGAAAATAAATTGAAAAATGGCTCCAGATAACAGGAAAGTACCTACAGATAGAATGTTATTATTATAGCCATTGCTAAATGTTAAAATAAAGTTTAGTAAATGAAAATGATAAAAAACACATTATAGGAATTAAAATGTAAGTTTTCTGTCTAGAGAAGCAAAGTATACAGATACATTTCATTAAATATATTTACAGCCACTGATTCAGAGATAAATCCCAGTTATATCATCCAAATCGTTGAATCAAACAACTATATATCATCTCCTCATTTAATGGTGGATTCTTACAGATTAAAGCACCACTCATAAATTACTGTCTATATTTATTACAGTATGTTGTTCAATATTTTATCATCAGTTGGTTGCTTTATATCATTATATCTTTAATAATAGCTTTATTACCATTTATATTTAATATTCCTGGTGTTTGTCCACTGATTTATCATTACTTTGATTTATTCATTCACAGGATAAGAATTCTTACAACAAGTGTCTCCAAATCATCAACAATTGTGACACTCACGTCACCATCAGCAGCCGAATCTGAGCTAAATAATCTGTCTCATTAGATTCAAACAAAGAAGATAAGAAAGAATAAAGATGTGATTGTAATGATACTAAGTGTATTCTCCCGTCTTTCATACTATTTATATCCTTATACACATTTATCCATATATTCTACGGACAATATTGTGTTTTATTCAAAATCCCATTTGTGTATGATCCCATAATAAACACCTTTAAATCAATTTTGCATCCAAATAAATTGCAACTAAAATCGTTATCCAAAAGGTGTATTTATGAAATATATATATATATATATATATATATATATATATATATATATATATATATCTCTTACAATGGTGTTCTTAAATGATAGGAAATATACATCCTATGTTTGGTCAGTTCTATTATCGTATATTATTCTCATACATCGTATAAGCTGAGACATGGGAGTATTGTCTCTTCTACACTGGACAGAATAGGTATAATTGGGAAAGTAAAGGCCCTCTACCCATCACCAAGGAACACCGGCTGTCATGTTTGGAGAAGGACTCAATAACTACATTTCCTAAGAAGACATAAACTTTATTTTTCAATGAAAGCATTAGTGAGCTGGAGTTTTGGAAGACTCATCTGCTCACCGGTTTACAGGTAAATTAAATATAGAGTGATAGTAGTCAAAGCATTGCCAAAAACACATGGTCCAGTGTCTATCATAAGAGCAGTAAAGTAGGATTTGGTACACAAAGCCATAATTGTAGCCATGGATATGCATATCTCATGTTACACTATCTTGTATACATTATTTTTAAATATGAATGATGTATATAAATCTATTATTTTATAATATATGCTTTGCATTATATTAAATGCATTATTAAATATATATATCTGCAAAGAGAAGAAACACATTAGATTCAGCTTATTGATTCAGGTATATCAGAAAGTGTCAATATCGGTTATAAAACGTCATCAGACGTGTTAGGAACGCTGTGTTTGTACCCTAAATGAAATTGTGAATCATTATAAGTGGGTTCTAATCCTGTATATATTATGTATGACTTACAACTAGAGTAATGTTTTCTGTCACTTTTACTCCAGTTGTGGTTTAAGTCACTTTTATAGAATAACACCCAATGACTTTTACTAATCATCTAGTGCTTCTGACACTTAAAATACCTTAATAGTGCAGGACCTGTGTCTTTAGCATTACCCTCCAGTCATAGCTGTATTGTCCCTATATTTATATTGCCGTATTCTTATCTGATTATCTATATTTCTGTATATTTATATGATGCATCTGTTCATTTTCTGCAAAAAAGGTAAGTAGAATATAAATGTAATCATATGATTTAATTTAAAAAAGACAAAAAAAACAAACACTCAGGACTGCAGCGAAACGCGTTTGAAACAAAAGGATGACTGCAGAGAAAGGTAACGTCTCACACTGAACCACCGCAGGACAACTACGCCACATGAAAGGGTCACAGGAAAGACTGGACGTGTCACCCTTGGCAAACCCACACCAGTAGCCCAGGTGGTTTGGACTTGATCTCGGATCACCCTACTCTAATTTAACTGGCTAGTCCCAGTTCTGTCTGTTTGGGGTTTTATGTGTGTTTTTTGGGGGACTACCACTGGGAAAAGGGAGAGAACCCCCCCGTCTTTTGCACAGGTAACTGAAACTAAATTCAACTACACTGACAACAGGTTCACAGGCTACAGACAGCTCAGGAATCATCATTGTTATTCCTGATCAGATACTACATCACCACAAGCTCCCATCTATCTCTGCGGCAGACATTTTGAAAGTGGAAGTACCTGAACCCTAGAGCGCAGGCATTATACTGGTATAAAAAAAATGGTGCATAGGAGCTGAGAAAACACATATATGTTTGGTGGAGAGTGAGGGAGAAAAGGGGTAGTTAAAAAAACTCCTTGTGATAACATCAGCAGGGTGGTCAGGACGCTGCACACTGGGATCATCTCTCCGCCGTGTAACACAAAATGGCTGCCAGACATTATGACACAAGTTACGCTGTACGGCTCCCAACTGTCACTGTCCTGCAGCGTCCTGACCCCAATCCCTGCTCCTCTCATTCCCTCCAAATTGTCCCTGTTTTAGGGCTGCAGGACAGCGCTGTATAGAAAACACCCAACATCCTCCTCACAGCAGTTGTTTGGCTCCTGAATGTGCAGGAAGAAGTAAACACAGCATTAATATAATGTATTTAGAAATCCAGTGTCTCCTCTCTCCTGGGTCACTACTTGCTCTAAATGTAGTGGATGCCGACATATTAAAAATCTAAAAATAATAAGGGGAAATGTTGGGTTTTTGCTGGAATTTTCCTTCATTAAACCCCTCCTGCATCAGCTGAGAAGCTGCAGTAAAACCCACAGTACATTGATGTTAGTTCCCAAGAGCTGACACTTCATGCCTGGGGGAGATCACACCCCTCCTCCCCTGTGTACTGTGCCCAGTTACACCACCCAGCAATGCCCCTGACACTGACTCCCTCCTCCCCCCCCAGGGGCGATACTACATTCCACACGCCCTAATGGGGGCATCACACACTAGTGGTCACCATAAGGGGGGGTTACATTAATTTTTGCCAGTAGATAAAACCTCTGTTTTATAGAGTTAAAATTTTAGAAAAACATAACATGAAGACAACTTACATAGAAAAAGATGTTAAACATTTATTTTCTATAATGAGAAAGTCTTCTGTAAAATATATGGTAAATTACATTAAAAAAACCCTGATTTTAGTTCATTTTTGTTAGAAAAAAATTTGGTTTTTTTTCAAGCTACTTCAATACAATACAAATGTTTATTTTTTCTGTTGTTTAATGCTTTTATTGCAACTGTGAAAGTTATTTTGATGATTTATTATGATTTTTTGTTACTTAACCTGTGCACCATCTCTATAATATTACTTAGTTTTATGAGTTATTATAAATTTACACACATTTTACCTCACACGTTTTAACTTTCATGTCCTAAAACTTATGAAATGTTGTAAATTATTTTAGAATATGAATTACAGTTAAATTAACGTTTTATGTCACTTTTACTCCATTTGTGGCTTTTTTCCACAATCGTGTTAAAACATCTCAATGCTGCAGGACCTTTGTCTTTAGCATCACCCTCCAGTCATAACTGTATTGTCTCTATATCTATATTTCTGTATATTTATATGATGTATATGTTCAGTTTCTGCAACAGGTAAGTAGGATGTAAATGTAACCATATAGATGGAAAATCAAAACAAACACTAAAAAAAAATCCTCTCAGGACTGCAGCGAAATACGTTAGAAACAAGAGGATAATTACAGAGAAAGGTAACGTCTCACAATGAACCATTGCAGGACAACTACGCCACATGAAAGGACCACAGGAAAGATTGGACGTGTCACCCTTGGCAAACCCACACCAATAACCTCCCCCTTCCCCGCCCTCTCTAGCTGTGCATTGAGCTTATTGAGTTACTGTGCTTACTGTTTACTGTACTGTGCTGTCTCCCATTGTATTGTAATTTGTTTGTCCCTGTACGGCGCTACGGACACCTTGTGGCGCCTTATAAATAAAAATTATTAATAATAATAATAAAAATAATAGCCCAGGTGGTTTGGACTTGATCTCGGATCACCCTGCTCTAATTTAACTGGCTGGTCCCAGATCTGTCTGTTTTGGGATTTTTTGTCTGTTTTTTGGGGGACCACCACTGGGAAAAGTTAAAGAACCCCCCCGTCATTTGCACAGGTGACTGAAAACTAAATTCAACTACCCTTACAGCAGATTTACAGGCTACAGTCACCTCAGGAATCATCATTGTTATTCCTGATCAGATATTACATCGCCACAAGCTCCCATCTATCTCTGCGGCAGCCATTTTGAAAGTGGAAGTACCTGAACCCTGGAGAACAGGCATTATACTGGTATATACTGGTTATACTGGTATTAAAAAATGGTGCATAGGAGCTGAGAAAACACAAATCAATTTGGTGGAGGGTAAAGGGGCAATTAAAAAACTCCTTGTGATAACGTCAGCAGGGTGGTCCGGACGCTGCACACTGGGATCATCTCTCCGCCGTGTAACACAAAATGGCTGCCGGACATTGTGACACAAGTTACGCCCAACTGTCACTGTCCTGCAGCGTCCTGACCCCAATCCCTGCTCCTCTCATTCCCTCCAAATTGTCCCTGTTTTAGGGCTGCAGGACAGCGCTGTATAGAAAACACCCAACATCCTCCTCACAGCGGTTGTTTGGCTCCTGAATGTGCAGGAAGAAATAAACACAGCATTAATATGATGTATCTGGAAATCCAGTGTCTCCTCTCTCCTGGGTCACTACTTGCTGCCATATTAAAAAAATAATAAGGGGAAATGTTGGGCTTTTGCTGGAATTTCCCTTCATTAAACCCCTCCTGCACCAGCTGAGAAGCTGCAGTAAAACCCACAGTACATTGATGTTAGTTCCCAAGAGCTGACACTTCATGCCTGGGAGAGATCACACCCCCTCCTCCCCAGTGTACTGTGCCCAGTTACACCACCCAGCAATGCCTGTGACACTGACTAGACCCCGCCCCCTCCCCAGGGGCGGTACTACATGCCACGCCCCTAATGGGCGCATCCCACACTAGTAGTCACCATAAAGGGGAGTACATTAATTTCTATCATTAGATAAAATCTCTGTTTTATGAATTTTAGGGAAACACATAAAGATGACTTACATAGAAAAAGCTGTTAAACATTTATTTTCTATAATAAGAAAGTCTTCTATAAAATGTGTGGTGAATTACATTCAAAAAGCTGTTTTATCGGTTCATCGGCATTATAATTTGTTTCTTTTTAAACTATTTGAATACAATACAAATAGTAAATTTTTTCCCCTGTTGTTTTATGCTTTTATTGCAACGGTGTAAGCTATTTTCATTACAAAGTATTGTATTTGGCGTATTTATTATTATTATTTATTTTTTTGTACTTAAACCGTGCGCCATCACTTACAAAACGACTTTCGTTTTATGAGTTACTATGATCTGCACGCGTTTTACCTCACACATTTCAACTTACATGTCCTAATACTTAAATGTTAAGATGTTGTAAATGGTTTTAGAATATGAATAGCAGCTAAATTAACGTTTTATGTTGCTTATTTTTTTTACACTCATTTAGCGTTTCTTGCACTTAAAACATCTTAATACTGTAGGACCGTTGTCTTAAGCATTTCCCTCCAGTCAGAGCTGTATTGTCCCTATATTTATATTTCTGTATATTTATATTGCTGTATTCTTATCTGATGCATATATTCAGTTTCTGCAGCAGTGTGATTAGCTGCCCTGGTGCCCCTGGTGAATAGAATGTAATTTTACCCATATCCAAAACAGCTCCAAATAAATATTTTACTGACAAGAAACATGACTCCTATAAGATGTCAGGAAATTTACAGTTAGTGACGCCATCTTTTGCACAGATGACTGAAATCTAAATTCAACTACACTGACAGCAGATGTACAGGCTACAGACACCTCAGGAATCATCATTATTATTCCTGTACAGATACTACATCACCACAAGCTCCCATCTATCTCTGCTGCGGCCATTTTGAAAGTGGAAGTACCTTAACCCTGGAGCAGAGGCATCTATCTCTGCAGCAGCCATTTTAAAACTAACTGAACCCCGGAGCACAGGTATTATACTGCTATTAAAATAAAATAAATGCAGGTGCAGAGAAAACACATAGACGTTTAGAGGAGAGTGAGGGGAAGTAAAGGGGTAATTAAAGAACTCCTTGTGATAACATCAGCAGGGTGGTCAGGACGCTGCACACTGGGATCATCTCTCCGCCGTGTAACACAAAATGGCTGCCGGACATTGTGACACAAGTTACGCTGTACGGCTCCCAACTGTCACTGTCCTGCAGGGTCCTGACCCCAATCCCTGCTTCTATCATTCCCTCCGAATTGTCCCTCTTTTAGGGCTGCAGGATAGTGCTGTATAGAAAACACCCAACATCCTCCCCAAAGCGGTTGTTTTGGGACGTGAATATACAATTACATTCATCTTGTGTATATATATATATATATATACACACACACATACATATATATATAATACTTGCCACCCTCCCGGAATGTCCGGGAAACTCCCGAAATTCGGGTAGGTCTTCCGGACTCCCGGGAGAGCAGGCAAATATCCCGAAAATGGCAACTTGCTGTCAAAATGGCGCGATCCGCCCCTACGACAAAAACGGCATTTTGTTGCGGGGGCGGGGCCAAAATGCTGCGATTCACCGCGCCCCACCCCTCCCACCCTCCAACCACACCTCCCTGCACAGGATCTCCTGGAATTAAGTTTTTAAAGGTTGGCAAGTATGATATATATATATATATTTATTTTTTTTAGCTGTGGGCAATAATCTGTATGCTTGCACTTTAACCACCATCTTGAGATAACTATCTTTTGCCAAAATTGTTTTGTATATTTAAAACAAAGACATTACATTATAGCAAATATAACAGTATATGTCAGTCATTCCATAATCATAAGCTTTTGTTACCATTAAATGTCAGTTTTCCATCTCTTCCTTTAGACATTACCGGGCCACAGATTTTAAAGCTGTTAACGATGTTATTAGAATACAATATAAGTTTTCAGGATGATGTGAAGTATTGTAGATGATATTTAGATGTTGGTTGTAATTTTGCTTAGTAAGGGGCTATTCCACCTTGTGATACTGATATACCAGTCTTGTGCCCACTGATCTCTCTGACTTTCTTTTTATAAATCACCTCAGAGGTAAAAGTTGTTGATCTGAGATCAATTCCTCTTTTGCTGCTTTGACTAAGCGCCATTTTCACTGTTAATTCCGTTGCCCGCACGTCACCCGCTTCTCTTAGCGCTGAGCTGGCGTAGCATTAAATTTACAGTGTAATTTGTAAGTTACTCTTGAGGGGAATCTCTGGGGAATCTCAGTGATGCCTGACTTTACTTTATTAGCCCGTTTAGTACAGAAAATGTAATGTTTTAGTTCCCTGTTCCCCCGGCGGAGCGCTTCCATCCGATGGCGGTCTTAACCCACCGTCGCTTCTTCACCTAGCTGACAGGACTCTTGAAGTCCTGTCAGCGGCTTGCAACGCAGCCAACTAGACCTGCATGTCGAGTCTGTCTTCTGCAAATGTTTATTGTTCACCGAAACAATCTTACCCCACATTTGTATAGCAAAGTACTATTTCAATTATGTTGATTTCATTATTACAGTAGAGAAAACATTTTTTTTAATGTCTTCAAATGTTGCCATTAAATTGAACAAAACATTATGTATAAGATGTATTTTATGTATGTTGTGCAATCATTGTTTGTGCTTAATAGTGCTTAAATTCAATATATCTTTATTTGCAGATTCCATCGTACTGCCAGGGAAGGGTAAGTCTACGTGTGTATATATGTATTTTTATATATATATATATATATATATATATATATATATATATATATATATATATATATATACATATATATAGGTATATATATATATATATATATATATATATATATATATATATATATATATATATATATATATATATCTATATATATATATATATATATATATATATATATATATATATATATATATATATATAGCCAAAGTTTCAAGTCATGGAACTTTGTTCCGGGACAATTGCTGTTTAGTTGATTACATTAATCCCACATGTCTGATTGTATTTGTAATGTAGTGTAATTAGTGTCTCTTTACAGAGGTATATAGCTTACATTGTATATCCAAGCGCTAGCACATGCCTGCAGCATACAATATATTACCTGGGACATAGTAGAATTGGCCTCAGGATTCCAGTAATGTCATTTCAGGATGTAGTTACCAGAGAAAAAAACATAAAAAAACTAAGTATTATTTAAATTTAAACTATGCTTTGTTTAATTATTAAAATAGAGAAATCAAATTTTATTAATGTAAGCTAAGAGTACATTATATAAAAGATTATAAAGAATGTTGAGTACGTCAGTGTGGGTTTTTTAATACTTTATTTGAACAATTTCCTTTTTTAAATAATGCAACTGAGAGGCCAAATCTGGGTTTCAGTTCCATCGTACATGTTTTTTATGTTTGTATTGTATGTGTATTGTGTTACCATGTTCCTGTGTTGTGATTGTTATGAATGATGAAAATTTGGGGGAGCTGAGTCAGAGGTCTAGGTCACTTGCTCAATGCTGGAGAAGACGCATTTAAATTGAATGTATTTATATTTGCAGACTATGTAACACCTGAGGTCTATAATGATCGCTTGATGCAGGAAATTGGTAACTCTATATTGATCAAAGCAAAAATTCCCAATCTGTGTTACTCTCTCTCTCTTAGGCTTCCGTTAGGGGAACTTAGGTAGTCACCGAGGACGCCATAGTTTATGGGTCATCTTAAACACTGAGTGAGCGTCATAATGTCACCAATTAAGTATTTTCATTTTCCTTGTGGCTTCTCCGCACTACGTGGCCGCCGCTGACATGGAGGAGATCCAGCCGGCAGCATCATACCTGTGATGCTCCTCTATGTTAGTGATTGGCTGGGAGTGTGGCGCTGAGCTGTGATGTCACGATCCCAGTCTGAGGAGCAGAAATACCACCCCCACCTCCCGCCTGTAAGGTAAGAAGTGGTAGGGGTCGGGGTTAGGGGTGCAGCACCCATAAACCTTCCACCGGCCCTGGCTAGACTCACCCCCGACCTGGACACGCTCTTCTAATACTGCAGAGTTGACATCTGAGTTTGCAGGCAGTGATTGAACTACAGGGAGTGTGGTGGTTATAGGGCCAAGCAGTGAGGGGGTGGGGGGGGGGCGGAGATGCCAGGCCATCTACTCCCAGACCCTTTCTCTTCTGTGCATGTGTGGGGGTCGGTACAGTGTAGACCCATTTGGACTTTCAGTCCCACCCTCCCCTGAACATGCTCAGAATAACTGAGGAGCCTTGGGCTGATGACCTGTATTGTGGGAACCCTAATAAATGTTAATATGATGCCGGTGATGGAGTGCTATGCCCGGCATCTTATGTTACCCACACACAGATCTGACTGAGCGACAGGATTATGAATCAGTTTTGGAATTGGACAAGAGTCTTTCATCTCCCACTTCCAGTGTCAGTGAGATATTTTAACGCGGTCAAAGATTATCACACACAACAGGCCGACAGCCGTCTCTTCACACTTTCCACCACGGCTGGTAATTATACTATTCATTATAATAGGATGATTATCGGGACACTCGGCTGTTTGAGGCCACCGATGCGGCAATATCCGGCAATTGCCCTATATCTGCTGCTCTATCACAGCGGTGTAATCACCTTTATCCTTACACACATCCCAATATTACACCTATGAATTGTCTCCATAATGTTATATTCTCTCATATGCATTCTCTACATAAACATCTAATAGTTTATTACCTGCTTCTCTCATACGGAATTCTCTTTCTTTCCTGAACAGCCAATCAAGAAATCAGGACTAGGTCAATAGTCTTGTTCACTGTGCTGATAGTCATTTTAATACTCGCCTACTCTTCCTGATTGTCCGGGAGACTCACGCGTTTCACAGAAGAGGAGGCAGCTCTTACAGATCTCATCATCGCCTCCTGCTGTATAATTGCAGGAATTGCAGCATTGCACAGCAGGGAAGGGTGTGGCCGCGATGACGTTGTCTCCCTCCTGCATTTGCCCCTTAGAGATCCAACAAGTAGGTAAGTATGACTTATTACACTCCAGACTGTTACAGCCTCGGTGCGGCACAATAACGGCTTCCTTTCCTGTGTGACATCTTGCACCTTCTCTTGCCCAGTTGTGTTTGGTGGTACGGACATGTGCGTGGTTTAGTGCGGTAAGGTGGAGTCATTAGTGAGGAGAAGGAATGTTTGTTCCATATGATGAGAGGAGCCGGATGGTTATGTATGGATCAGTATGGTCCATGGATAACATCGGTGATGACAGTTGTGCTCCTACCTATAACCACAAATACAAATTAAAGATATAATTTAACAGGACAAAATATTCTAATAAACTTCAAGGGGTGGAGAATGAGCAATCTTGGAGGCTTTCACCTTTACAGGGTGTTTATGGAGCCTTTTTAGTTACCAAACAGGTAGATGATTATTCCACCTTCGGAGCTGCCGGTAATCAGAGCTCGGCCCCTACTTTCTCTAGAACGCCCGTTGTGCCGTCCAGGTGCTTTACATAGCAGAGGCACATTAATATGCACATACTAATTCATGTCATTATTAAGTATGATGTGATAGTAAGCGGTATTGTGAAGTCATGTGTTTAGCTGTTGCGTCACGCCCCAGAGTCACGCAATAAGAGTCTACTCAGCATGGGGGGAATTGATACACCCGGGGGACGAATAGAGGCATTATACATAAATATACGCTCCGTGCCTCCTAATAGCTCTGAGCTTAATAGCAACTCACAGAAGCCGCATAAAGTTCTAACAATGATATAATTATACTTTTATCTTCTAAGTTACTGATGTTACCGTCCTGGTGGTTTACGAGACATTATAATCTACAATAGTTGCCGGTTGCGGTGTGTGCACCATTGTCCAATGACAGCTTCTCATTATTTTTGCAATTTAGCAGGAGACGACAAAGCAAAGTCTTTGGTGAAGACCCCGAGCCGGAAGAAAGACCAACACCCACAAAGGGTAATAACCGATCTCAATTGTTTCTCAATCAGGACAAACTAGGAAACTTTATAATTCTGGAAGCTCTTCAGTTTCATAGTTTTGCTTTTAAAACCTTAATGAGGGTGAGACGATTAGCAAACATGGAGAAGTAACATTTAGTAAGGGGTGGATGGAGAAAAGCTGCGTGTTGGCAGCCTCAAACGTTATAAACACTGGATACTTTAAAATGAGAATGTTATACGTACAGACATGGCCATCAAGAGTCTGTTCCTATAGTGATGTGCGGAGTTCTCCAGGTCCGTACTTGGGGAGAGGGGGGGGGGGGGGTTGATGCATACCCCCCTCTATGCTTAGATCACTTGATCAGCTGTGAGAAAGTTGCTGCTTTAAGTACATAACTCAGTCTGCTCTAAGAGAGTTAATGCAATAAATAATACAAATGTTACTGAAGTAAAAGTAAAAAAGATTCACATATCCCATGCCTGAGGGTCCACGTGACTACCGACAGTCAATAGTGTTTGTTCTTTGCATTTATGTTCAGCCTTTCAGAATTGCTAATTAATAGGCCTGTACGTAAAGACATAAATTGCTCATGTTCTATTGCAAAGCACAAGAAGTCTGTCCCTGAGGGTCTATAGTACTTAAGGTTCTAAGGGTAACATTACTATTTAGAGAAGTATAGTTGCAATAACCATGAATTTTGCAGAATGGCTCATTGTGTCGTCGTTGAGAAATCTTCCAGATCCAGCTTCCGCACACCTCAGGTGTAATGTGGTTTATCATGTTGTTGTAGGTAAGGACAAGGCATGTTTCGGGAATATGTACAAGTTGGGGGCTGTGCTAGGACGCGGTGGTTTTGGCACGGTGTACGGGGCACAGAGACTGACAGACCACATGCAGGTGAGTGTTGCAGGAATTGGCTGCTGTTCTTTCACGGTCTCTCTGTACAGATAGGCTCTAATTGCTCTCTGGCTCCCCCAGGTGGCTGTGAAACATATAAGCAAGAGTCGTGTGATGGACTGGGTTCATCTGGTAAGACTTTTACATTTAGTCCCGCTGACTTTTATCTATGTTTCTCTGTAATTATTTTTAGAGTTAAAAATGTGTATTTTATAGAATGCTACTTATCATTACTTCTTTAATTCACTACTTTTTATTCATATACTATTTTGTGCTTCAGGATTTCCTCTCATTAGAGCACACCGGTTGCCTGGACACGGTGGAGGCAGCCAGTAAATGGTCTAAACCAATGTTCGTGGGAATGCAGCCAATCAGTTTATCAGGGAGGTGTGACATCACTTTGTACGGTGATGTCACTATGTCCTGATGAATTGATCGCAGGTTTGCATCCCTTAAAATTACTCTTTACAGAGTGTAGTAGAAAGATTTACTGATATGTGACATGTTTTATTGTCATATTGTTTATACATTTCTCAATTTTGAGAAAATAGTAGCATCTTGTAGGAGAATGGGGTCCAGGGGGTGAAAATAAGGAGCTAATAACACCATTCTGACCCCAAATCATTAATTTTTATAAATGCTATGTGGAATTTAGTAGAGTCAGAGATTGCCATATTTCCTACTGGACTCCATTATATTTTTTACTGACAAGTAAAAACGGGTCTCATTTTGTACTGTCAGTAAAATCTTGTTATGTTTGGCAACCATGATTGATAGCCTGAATTTTCCTGGATACTAGTTCCGCCCACAAAACAGCTTCCCCCACTCGGTGTAGGTGATGGGAGCACTTTTAATACATTATAAAATCCATTCTATGATCCTACATCTGCCTAATTGTATCTACTGACTTCCTGAATCTGTGTTTTCTCTTCCCTGCTTGATGCGTTTTGTATCTCTGCACTCTCCCTCCACAACCCCGATCTTGGTCTGTTCATCTTCTTGTTCTTATTATGAACTTTAGCAATTGCAGAGCAGTTTCTCCCGTGTGCCCATGGAGGTGTATCTGATGCTCAAGGTCAAAGGTCACCGTGGTGTCATCGAACTATTGGATTGGTTTGACACACCCAAAAGTTTTCTACTGGTGATGGAGGTGCCAGATCACTGCCGGGATTTGTTTGATGTCATCACGGAGCAGGGGCGCCTAGAAGAAGATGTGGCGCGTAGCCTCTTCTGGCAGGTGGTGGAGGCGGTCTGACACTGCCACTCCCAAGGAGTCATCCATAGAGACATTAAGAATGAAAACCTCTTGGTCAACACCATATCGGGAGATATCAAACTCATTGACTTTGGCTCGGGGCCTTTACTCCATGATTCCATCTATACTGACTTTGATGGTGGGGTAAACCACATTGAAGTGGACCCGTCACCTACATATAGTTTCTGGCTTTCAATTCACAGTTATCTAGTGATATCACCGCGCAAAGTGTCTCAGCGATGTCACTAGTTCTTAATGAATTCATAGGCCCCTTTTCAATTCATCATGATCCAGCCCCAAAATATGTTTGCAGCCATTGAGAGCTAATGACAGGTCTAATTTAATAAAAAAATTATATAAATATAATTATATGCAATAAAAACAAAAAAGATAAGCAGCTTTTTAATTCTTTGAATGGGACAGCAATGGGTGCGCTAAGTTACCAGTTTAAGGCCACATTTCAGGTATGAAAGCATTTACATTGTTAATCACACTGGGATAGAAGTATGAGTTAAGATTAATGATAATACTTTAGATAATGATAAAAAAACAGTTATAAACCATTAAACTAACCTTAACCACCACACTGCACTATAAATTTTCACAAATTTACAAATTATAAGTCTTAAACAGCCTTAATATGTTGTTCTATTATTATCTATATCAGGATTATTTAGGATTAGTATTGCATGTATTTCACATAAATCTAAACTGTACAGATGACGGTAAGATATGGATGCTATGATGGGCACCGCTATGGGGAAATGTGTCCACTGTGACACTTTGGGCCTGATTCATTAGTGATCTTATCTTCTGCGGAAGTTACAATGTGTATTTTAAGAACAAATAGGGAGATAAGAAAGTAGCGATTCAACAAGGAACGGAAGTTCAAAGACACCCTATTTTAAGACATTTAATAAGATGCAACGGATCTCAAGCAGTCAATTCATCTTAAGATGATCCGCTTCTTAATACCCGTTTCTTATTTAAACATAAAATGGTGTTACGTAACGGAAAATGTGGGAGGTGCGAAGGGTTTGTTTACACATTTAAAAACACAATCGGAGTGTATTGTGCAGAACTGCTATTATCTAATTATTAGACACACACACACATTATTTTTTTATAATAAATATATTACCATGAAAAGTTGAAAGGAAAATATTTAAATTTGTTTTTTGCAAATAATATTGTTTATAAAGATTTAATTTTTTTATTCATTAATTTAGAATATTTTTTTTATTTTTTTTTTATATTTTACTAAATTATGCATTATGTATTCTTTGGAGGCTGGTTTGTCAACCACAGCATGGGTGTCTTCTTGAGCTGTAAAAAAAAATAAATAAATAGCATGCTTAGGTAATTTTTCAAACATATATTACTTCCAAAATGTGTATTTTGTTTACCCCATTGACGGGATCAGCAAAGGCATGATTTACATTGACATAACATAACATGACATAACTTTACATTGTCGGAAAAGGTTAATGGTATGCTAAACACAGTACTAAGCAGAGGATTAATATTTTGGGTGGCAGATGTATTTATATATACACATTTGTGTGGCTGCCAGAGGGGTGGGGGGGGGGGTTACTTGATTCACCAAAAATTAGTATTATGGCCATCATGGGTGAAAACTATGGAATGGATAACTAGCTATTGGGAAAATGGCATGTGGTTAATCATGGTTTTTGTCAACTACAATGTGCCTCAAAAGGAATACAGATAGGACAAAGGTTTAATGGAAATACTTACATTTAACCATCGCCTCCTCCAACACCGCCTGTGTGGCAGCCACAGGAGCATCAGTCACCCCCTCCTCCTCCTCCACCTCAGCAACCTGCACCTCCGCCATCTACTCCACTGCCTCCTCTGCCACCTCCTCCGCTGCTTCCTCCACCTCCTCCACCAACTCTCTTTGGTGGGCTCCATGTTGTGAATGCAGAAAGACAGAGGTTTACAACAGATAGTACTGAAAGGTCAGGGAAAGCAATGTACATTTGGGTGTACTCAGCGTAGAGGTGGTATTGGAGGCCAAATTAGCAAATTAGTACCCCAAGACAAGAGATGTACAATATTAAAGTACAACATTTAGAAAAAAAGGAGCCTTATGAGACCTGAATAGAGAGTGATAGTGAAAGGGAGAATGTGCCAGAGGTGGATACACTACAGGAGCGGTTTGAGAGGTAGGAAGTGAACAAGGAGAGAACTGTGTCACGATGGACAATTGAGTGAAGGTTGTTTAGCAGAAGAGGGTGTTCAACAGTGTCCAAAGCAGCATAGAGTTATGGGTGAATGAGTATTGAGAAGTTACAAATATTTATATTTATTCATAAACACCTTTTCATTATTCAAATAAAACAAACTAAAAACAAACTGTACATACAAAATCCTTTAATAATAAAAAAAATAAATACAAACACGTGAATGTTGGTTTTATCCAATGGTTAGAGTTGTTGCAAGGCAGGTCATACTGGAACCCATAATGACTGTCTTCTTTATCTGTTTAAAATATTATAGAAAAAGAGATCAACCTTAGGCCATTTTGAAATAAAATATTACTTGACTGTGTGTACTTTATACACACCTGTATTTTCCAACTGTAAAATCAACAATTTCTGATGCCTTAACTGTAACAGAGCCCCCCCAATAACCTAAAAGGACTAACATTGTTAACTATAGATACTTACATGCTTACAAAGGCAACTCCTTCAAGTCCTGTGCTCCAGCTGAAGGCTGGGTCATAAAGTCTGTAGGAATAAATTACACACATTTAGCTATTTACTAAAATGGTGTCTGTTTCTCAGTTATCCTCAAAATGAAAGGTAATGTAAGGTATCTCCATTAGAACACATTGACAAATCAGGTGCCTTCAAATCAATAAACAGACACAACACTTACTTTTTGTACTTTACCTGGGCAGAAAAGAACATTCACATAGTGAGTCAGATATATGATTAACACCGACTATGGTTGATTACTGATTATTTTTCAGGTGAAGCAGACATGTCCCAGCTAAGACCTGGTAGTACATCAATGAAAGCTTTTAGTTTGGTCTTTTTTCAGCTAAGCTCTAACAGTCAACTTTCAACATTATTTTTATAAGTGCTATGGCTAGAAAACTCACCTCTGATATTCTCAGCAGGGGCAGAGGCAGCCCTTACAGCCCGATTAGAAAATAATTGCAGATTTCAAAGGTAAACATTTTTTTCAGTCAAAAATGTCTGGTTCATGCATTTGTATATGTTTAGAAAAAGGAAACATGCCTTTACTTTCATCACCAAACAACATTTGTATTTTTTGGATGTTAGAGAATTTAAAAAGTGTGATATAAACCACATTAGAAACATATTTTACCTTGCAAATCAGCCTGGAACCTGAATGAAGTGGCCTGTCTCCACAGTTTCGGGAGGGCTGGGGAGCCGTTGGATTAACATGTAACATGGGTAAGTGCCAACACACATAAGAATCATCCTAATAGATATTAGATTGAAAAACTTCACAACACCCCCCCCCCCTCCCCCACACACACCGGAAAAAAAAAATTGGGTTAAAAGTTATAATCCCCAAAGAACACTGCATAATCTCGGGCACTAGAAATAGGTACATGTGCTTGATTAAACAAAAAAAAAAAAACAATAAAAGAGGCATCAGATTCAGCAGAGGTAGTGCAAGTCCTCCTTAAAAATAACAAAATTAAAAGACAAAATTGAACTGCGCAAATGATGCACATATCATAATAAATTCACTAAATCAAGAAAATAATTTTAACCTTATTTAATATAATTGAAAACGTGTATTACCTAATAAAACAAAAAAACATATTAATTACAAACAACATGAGAGTCTGCAAGAGGCAGACGAAACGTGATGCAAACTGAGTGTTGCCATATTTCAACCAACTCTATTTCCTGTTGTGTAAAAGGAATTCAATAGTGGTAATATTATATATTTGGAGTTGTCCAGAAGTGGACAACTCATCTGAAGGGGTTGTCTATATTGGGGCTGGTCCCCGGACATGCCTCCTAACATTCCCAATTGGAAAATCAGGACAAATTAAGTCACAATCCCATATCTGGTCATACCACAACCCAATCTGTCTCTTTACTGAGGCCTTATCTCTTTTTACCAACATCAACTTCTGTATCACCTAATTGACAGATAATAGTTAAAAATCAAGGGCATAAAAAGATCAGATAATTCTGATGAACAGATAATAGTAGAAATAGATTCCCTATAATTATCCCTGTAATTAAATAGGATTGTGATCTTTTTGAAAACTCCAAGTGAAATATAAAATTATCCCTGCAACATAATCTCAGTTCTGATCACACAATGTGTGAACTTATTCAGTCACCACTAGAGGGCAAATGACCGAAAACAGAGATTTATTTAAAGATTTTAGGAGGATTAACAAAAGATATGCTGGTCTATTAAAACCACAATCTCTATATGTGTGAATTACACAATTAATCGATCTGTAAATAAGTAGGAAAGTTTCCTCTAATTATATTGTATAAATATTAAGTGATAATCATATAGTTTAATTTAATCAATGGATTTCAACATTTTTATTATAACACCTATTAATATATTTAAAAAATATATATTTTCGATTTGTAATATAAATTTCTTTGACCTTGTCCTAAGGGAAATTGAGTTACCAGTGAATTAATAAAGATTATTTTAATTATTATTGATATCAGTTGTAGTTCAGTGCACCGCACTCTCTCCTGTTCTTGAGAATCCAATTGTCGCAGTGCATAGTTCAGTGGTAGCTCCTCTTTCAAAACTTATGAAACTGCGATAGAGTTCCGTGATGAAAATACGCAGCCTGGGCGATCCTGTTAATTGTAACAAATACATTTGTGATAATATATAGATACGGTGCAGTAGTACGTCTGTGCTTGTGAAGCGATGACGGAGAAGCAGCCAGTAGCTTGTTACATATGAAGCGGCACCTCCCCCGCTCCAGTGTTGCACTGGGGGTGTGGCACTTGGCTATGATGTCACAGCCACTCCCAGTCTGAGTATCCGCGGATGCTGCCCCCACCTCCGACCGGGCTATGGTGAGAAGTAGCAGAGGTGGGCACAATGCTCGAGGGTGCCGCTTCCATGTGGTGCTGCTATCAGGTAATGTTGGGCATTCGCCACCATATTGCTAAGCCGGAGGCGCCGCTACAATCTTTCTAAAAACCCCAATAATGGTGGATTTGTCATTGAAAATTTAGCATGCACTAAGGTGCAGATATATGAAAACGTACAATGCCTATTATTACCTGGAAACATTGAAGTGCTTGCTGGCGATAAAGATTTTTTAATTTTACTCTATACATCATGGGACAAAAGTCCTGATCTGTGGGACAGTCCCCTGTCCTACTTAAATCGGGACAGTTTGCTCAGCGAATGGGGCCTTTATCCACTATAATCTGCCACCGCCGGGCTCCCAAACAAGGCTCGGGTCCAGGGTACTCTGTACCAGCCTCACCAGACTCTCAGTGGCCCTATTACACATGGAAACCATTACACAGAAAAAAGTCATTTCTGCTTTTTAGCTGATATTTAAAATCAATATCATTGATATACCCATCTGTCCTGATTATAAAAATATACAGCAGACATTTGATGATATGAATTATAAACAATGCTGCTTTTCTGTGTAATTTTTACTACATGCAAACATAAGGACTGAAGTTCTAATGTTTGATTGTGTCATAACTATGCTTTTATTTGAATAGTGATACATTTTCTGATCTCCCTATAGCTTTCAACCTACATGACAAAACCAGCATCACAGACAAGTGGAAACAGCAGAAAAGTAGAAAATGGTTTCTGGTGGAAGAGATGGAAGATAGATGAGGGCTAAGTCTAAACCTTGGGTCATAGAAGATACTAGAGCCTGGTTCCTGTCCACGCTTACAGGCTTACATAGTAGTTCTGGGAATGTGTCCTGTTCCATAACATCCTAGAAGGTAATGCTTATAGGTCCCTTACCTAAGTGAGGTATTTTTGGTACTTATCCACTGGATTCCTGGAGATATACTCGTTTCAAAGACTGTGCCCCTAAACACTGCCTCTCTAAACAGTACTCATGAGTCCATAGGATAGCCAGCGTTTATCTATTATCGGGAGTAGGAACTGGTTATTACGTTTTTGAATTTCCAGAAGAAGAGAGTCTTCTAGCTGGATCATGTGTCCTCTATAAGCTCAAATATACAAGAAAGAAATGTTAAATTGTTAGCCCAAGTTCTTTATTGAATACCATACTAAACATTTCACCAAATTATTATTATTATTATTATTATTATATTTATTATTGTCTTTCATTTATAAGGCACAACAAAGGATCTGCAGCGCCGTCCAGGACATATACAGAAAGCAGTGATCCATAACACATAACATGATACATGAAGAACAAAATATAACGACCAAACATACTGATTGAATAAAAAATACAGGTAACATGATAATGCAGATCAAATTATTTTAAGGGGCAGTGAGTGAGAGTGATGGTAGTAATGAGCGGGGTGTAGGCCTAAGCTTAAGAAAACAGGGCTAGGGAAGCAGGTCAAGAGGTACAGGGGGTGATGGAATAGTAGAAGGAGAACACAAGGAAAGAGGGCCCTGGTCGTGAGAGCTTACATACTAAAGGAAAGGGGGAGACAGAAATAGGGTTGTACCGACTGGGGGAGTGGGGTATGACTCCTTACCATAAATGATGAAAGATTATTACATTAATCTATCACTCTTTTGGTAAAAAAAAGTTCTTCCTTATATTACATTTCAGTCATTTTCCCTCCAAACGTGTCGCCTTATTCTAGAAATTCTGTTATTGTAAAGAATACGGCCATCCTGAACTATTAATATCTTTACTTTTCTATCACTCCCTTCTGTCCTCTAAGCAGTATAATATTTAGCATGTAGTCTCTCCTGATAATTGTTGTTATATAGCGCATGCACTATTTTAGAAGCCTATCACTGAATAGTTTTTTTGTCCTTTTGATGATATGGTCTCCAGAATCGTACACAGTATTCCAGGTGCGTGAACTGCGTTTTGTCACGTCCCTCAATGCTCCCTTAAATATTGGATCCATCTTTGAAACCATCAAGATGGACCTACTTCAGTGGGGAAATCAGAATACCTTGAGTAGGCAGAATGATATGAATTAGGATGAATATATTTCTGAGATTCTTATGTTGTCCTCTCTGAATATTTATTTGAAGAAGCACCAACGACATGCTGATTAATAACATTTTGAAGTGTATCTGGTATGAGGCCACCCAAGTCCATGTAGAAGACTTCTCATGGCAGAGCCTTCTCCTGGTGCTGTAGACGTCTCCGATCTACTGACATACTGGGCAAGTATTCTTCTGGGTGACATCATTTCCTCTATTTATCTCGATAAGTTTTATACATTCTTACATTACTATACTACTAATGTCTCTAGAGGTTTGGTGGAGATATGAAACACAATATAACTAATACTGCTACTGTAGCATAATGAGGGAGATTGATTTGCAGTGTAATAATTAAGTACAGGAACCAAATCCAAAGTTCTTTAAACAGCCAAGTGAAATATCAGATATTATAAATTAGAGACTGTACAGTTGTCTCACCTTACACAGACTATCGGGAGAGACATACTGGAAACGTGTAAGACTGGCTGTTTATCTCCCAGGTCCCTCTCTTATTAGGGGACATTTCTGAAAAGTATCCTGTGACGTTTTATATCCTGATTGATGAAGCGATTTGTGACTTTCTTGCACCCTTGTGGCCTCTTTGACTTTTTATGTCCTCTTTTACGACACACTTGAATGTAGTTTTTTTGTTTGCAACCTTCAACGCTATTTATTTCACCTCACTCTGAATTAAAACAAAAATCAGGAGACCACCCATGAATAAAGCAAGCTTGTGCCCTTCCTTCCTGACCAACGCTTCGTTAATATACCGTATTTCCCCATGTATAAGACGCACCTTTTTCCCCCAAATGTTGGGTCTAAAAAAAAGGTGCGTCTTATACACTGCAAGTCTTACTTACCTCAATGAAGAAGTCGGCACCTGGATGTGAGAGAGGAGTCCCCGCTGGCTGTATGGAACAGCGTGTCCCCGACGGAAGTCACGCCGCGTAACCGGAAGTAGCGGGTCCGCCAGGCTGTTCCAACTCCAGCCCCTGGTCTCCACCGGAAACAGGCCACAATTGCCGTGATAGGCGCTCCGAGAGGTAGAGGTAAGGCACTCAGCTAGAAACCACCAGGGCCAGGGGGACTCTCAGAAGGCGGGGACACCCGGGAATTTGGAAACCGCCAGGAGGGCAGCATGCTCAGAGCATGAGATGGCACGGGACATCCAGCAGGCAGTGGGAGACCCCAGTCGTCTCGGGAAGCTTTTTTTTTCATTTTGGGCCCCAAAATTAAG